>NC_134825.1:9286346-9454143 GCF_004210375.1 Tachypleus tridentatus | reverse complement strand
TTTGTTATCTGGGATGGAGTAACATAACTCTTGTTATCTGGGATGGGGTAACGTTACTCTTGTTATCTGGGATGGAGTAACGTAACTCCTGTTATCTGGGATGGAGTAACGTAACTCCTGTTATCTGGGAAGGATTACATAACTGGCTATCTGGGATGGAGTAACGTAACTCCTGTTATCTGGGATGGAGTAACGTAACTCTGTTATCTGGGATGGAGTTACGTAACTATCTGGGATGGGTAACATCCTGTTGGTGTATAACTATGGATGGAGTAACATAAACTCCTGTTATCTGGGATGGTAACATAACGTAACTCCTGTTATCTTAGATGGAGTAACGTATCTTGATTACGCGCCTTCAATTCACAATTTCATGCAAAATCACAAAAAATATTTTGAAATAGAATCTTTTACCCTTAACCTCATGCATTGAACTTTCTTATCTATACCAACAACACACATTCTAAGATTAATTATTTCAATATTGGCTTAACTGAAGAGATTAAAATATTGTCATCCGAACAACCAACTTTCCATGTAGCATTTCGATACAGGTTGTTGTTACTAAAAGAAATCCATCTCACTAGTTTCTGACTCTAGTCAACGAACGAGCTTGCTCTTTCAGATGCGATATAGACGGCGATCAGTCTAACTATTCGTTGGTACAAAAGTAGCCCGATAGTTGGCGGTGGGTGGTCTTTAGTAGTTACTTTCCATTTACTACATTAATCCTAAATTGACGGACGTCTAGCGCAGGTAGACCTAAAGGTTGCTTTGCAAATATGTCAAAACAAACTAACTTCCGTACTCCTATACGTGGCGCCACATAGTGGTAAAACCTTAAACTTTAAATGACGTTGATATCACTAGTCACGCGAGATATTGTGCTTCTCTGTAACTATAACGTCATTATGTTGGGGAATACTTTTCTTGGCTAAATCCTCTGGAACTAGCTTAAGTTACATAAATATACTGATTTCCTCTTTTATTTTAGTATAAAAATCTAGTCCGAGCACAATATATACCTGTAAGTCACAGAGACTTTAACAGACTGTTCTCTTTAATTACCATGCTTAAAACATTTATTTGAACATATTAAAAACTCTCCAATTCACAATGTTTTATTTCCAGTCTAACTGTAAACTATAAAATAGTGTATTCACACTGATGCTACATGTTACATTACACAATATCAGTATTTTTCATACGATAGATAATATTTTCTTCCATACATTTTTTGGTAATATATGAAGGCATTATTAGGTAAATTTGGATCCAGTTGGCAACTTCCCCGATTTTAGTTAATTACTGATGGTACAGTTGGTAATCTTCACGATTTTAGTTAATTACTGATGGTACAGTTGGTAATCTTCACGATTTTAGTTAATTACTGATGGTACAGTTGGTAATCTTCACGATTTTAGTTAATTACTGATGGTACAGTTGGTAATCTTCACGATTTTAGTTAATTTCTGATGGTACAGTTGGTAAAATCTTCACGATTTTACTTAATTACTGATGGTACAGTTGGTAATCTTCACGATTTTAGTTAATTACCGATGGGCAGATTGGTAATCTTCACGATTTTAGTTAATTACTGATGGTACAGTTGGTAATCTTCACGATTTTAGTTAATTACTGATGGTACAGTTAATAATCTTCACGATTTTAGTTAATTATTGATGGTACAGTTGGTAATCTTCACGATTTTACTTAATTATTGATGGTACAGTTGGTAATCTTCACGATTTTACTTAATTACTGATGGTACAGTTGGTAATCTTCACGATTTTTAGTTAATTACTGATAGTACAGTTGGTAATCTTCACGATTTTAGTTAATTACTGATGGTACAGTTGGTAATCTTCACGATTTTAGTTACTTACTGATGGTACAATTGGTAATCTTCACGATTTTAGTTACTTACTGATGGTACAGTTGGTAATCTTCACGATTTTACTTAATTACTGATGGTACAGTTGGTAATCTTCACGATTTTAGTTAATTACTGATGGTACAGTTGGTAATCTTCACGATTTTAGTTAATTACTGATGGTACAGTTGGTAATCTTCACGATTTTAGTTAATTACTGATGGTACAGTTAATAATCTTCACGATTTTACTTAATTATTGATGGTACAGTTGGTAATCTTCACGATTTTACTTAATTACTGATGGTACAGTTGGTAATCTTCACGATTTTACTTAATTACTGATGGTACAGTTGGTAATCTTCACGATTTTAGTTAATTACTAATAGTACAGTTGGTAATCTTCACGATTTTAGTTAATTACTGATGGTACAGTTGGTAATCTTCACGATTTTAGTTACTTACTGATGGTACAATTGGTAATCTTCACGATTTTAGTTACTTACTGATGGTACGAGTTGGTAATCTTCACGATTTTAGTTAATTATTGATGGTACAGTTGGTAATCTTCACGATTTTACTTAATTACTGATGGTACAGTTGATAATCTTCACGATTTTAGTTAATTACTGATGGTACAGTTGGTAATCTTCACGATTTTAGTTAATTATTGATGATACAGTTGGTAATCTTCACGATTTTAGTTAATTACTGATGGTACAGTTGGTAATCTTCACGATTTTAGTTAATTACTGATGGTACAGTTGGTAATCTTCACGATTTTAGTTAATTACTGATGGTACAGTTGGTAATCTTCACGATTTTAGTTAATTACTAATGGTACAGTTAATAATCTTCACGATTTTACTTAATTATTGATGGTACAGTTGGTAATCTTCACGATTTTACTTAATTACTGATGGTACAGTTGGTAATCTTCACGATTTTACTTAATTACTGATAATACAGTTGGTAATCTTCACGATTTTACTTAATTATTGATGGTACAGTTGGTAATCTTTACGATTGTACTTAATTACTGATGGTACAGTTGGTAATCTTCACGATTTTAGTTAATTACTGATGGTACAGTTGGTAATCTTCACGATTTTACTTAATTACTGATGGTACAGTTGGTAATCTTCACGATTTTACTTAATTACTGATGGTACAGTTGGTAATCTTCACGATTTTACTTAATTATTGATGGTACAGTTGGTAATCTTCACGATTTTAGTTACTTACTGATGGTACAATTGGTAATCTTCACGATTTTAGTTAATTACTGATGGTACAGTTGGTAATCTTTACGATTTTAGTTACTTACTGATGGTACAGTTGGTAATCTTCACGATTTTACTTAATTATTGATGGTACAGTTGGTAATCTTCACGATTTTACTTAATTATTGATGGTACAGTTGGTAATCTTCACGATTTTACTTAATTACTGATGGTACAGTTGGTAATCTTCACGATTTTACTTAATTACTGATGGTACAGTTGGTAATCTTCACGATTTTACTTAATTATTGATGGTACAGTTGGTAATCTATACGATTTTACTTAATTACTGATGGTACAGTTGGTAATCTTCTTCACGATTTTAGGTAATTACTGATAGTACAGTTGGTAATCTTCACGATTTTAGTTAATTACTGATGGTACAGTTGGTAATCTTCACGATTTTAGTTACTTACTGATGTGGTACAATTGGTAATCTTCACGATTTTAGTTAATTACTGATGGTACAGTTGGTAATCTTTACGAGTTTAGTTGAAAACATTCCAATATTATTTAGTTAGTAATGGTACAGTTGGTAATCTTCACGATTTTAGTTGGAAATCATTCCAATATTAGTTGGTTAGTAATAGTACAGTTGGTAATCCTCACGATTTTAGTTGAAAATCATTCCAATATTAATTGGTTAGCAATAGTACAGTTGGTAATTCTCACGATTTTTAGTTGGAAATCATTCCAATATTAGTTGGTTAGTAATGGTCCATTTGGTAATCCCTCACGATTTTAGTTGGAAATCATTCCAATATTAGTTGGTTAGTAATGGTCCAGATGGTAATCTTCACGATTTTAGTTGGAAATCATTCCAATATTAGTTAGTTAGTAATGGTTCAGTTGGTAATTCTATCTTTTTTACTTAGGTATTAATGGTTCAGTTGGTAATTCTATCTATTTTACTTAGGTTTAATGGTTCAGTTGGTAATTCTATCTATTTTACTTAGGTGTTAATGGTTCAGTTGGTAATTCTATCTATTTTACTTAGGTGTTAATGGTTAAGTTGGTAATTCTATCTATTTTACTTAGGTATTAGTGGTAATTCTATCTATTTTACTTAGGTGTTAATGGTTCAGTTGGTAATTCTATCTATTTTACTTAGGTGTTAATGGTTCAGTTGGTAATTCTATTTATTTTACTTAGGTTTTAATGGTTCAGTTGGTAATTCTATCTATTTTACTTAGGTATTAATGGTTCAGTTGGTAATTCTATCTATTTTACTTAGGTATTAATGGTTCAGTTGGTAATTCTATCTATTTTACTTAGGTATTAATGGTTCAGTTGGTAATTCTTTCTATTTTGCCAGGTATTAATGGTTCAGTTGGTAATTCTTTCTATTTTACTTAGGTATTAATGGTTCAGTTGGTAATTCTATCTATTTTACTTAGGTATTAATGGTCCAGTTGGTAATTCTATCTATTTTACTCAGGTATTAATGGTTCAGTTGGTAATTCTATCTATTTTACTTAGGTATTAATGGTTCAGTTGGTAATTCTATCTGTTTTACTTAGGTATTAATGGTCCAGTTGGTAATTCTATCTATTTTACTTAGGTATTAATGGTTCAGTTGGTAATTCTATCTATTTTACTTAGGTATTAATGGTTCAGTTGGTAATTCTATCTATTTTACTTAGGTATTAATGGTTCAGTTGGTAATTCTATTTATTTTACTTAGGTATTAATGGTCCAGATGGTAATCTCTGTTTTACTTAGGTATTAATGGTCCAGTGGGTAATCTTCTCTGTTTTACTTAGGTATTAATGGTCCAGTTGGTAATCTTCTCTGTTTTACTGAGTTACAAATGATACTAAAAACGGACTGGTATTGTTTAAGTAAAATATTAAAAGTTCAAGTAACTTTTAAATTTTTTAGAAACAGATTATAGATGGAAAAACAAACAACGACAGCTGTTTTAAAGCCACGTTGATAGTATCTTTATATGTTACAATATCAAACAAGGTAGTTCACGTAGTATCTTTATCAAACAATATCAAATACAGGTAGTTCGCACTATATCTAGTTAGTATTTTTATTAAACAACATTAAAGACAGGTAGTTCACACTATATCTAGTTAGTATTTTTATTAAACAACATTAAACACAGGTAGTTCACACTATATCTAGTTGGTATTTTTATTAAACAACATTAAACACAGGTAGTTCACACTATATCTAGTTGGTATTTTTTATTAAACAACATTAAACACAGGTAGTTCACACTATATCTAGTTAGTATTTTTTATTAAACAACATTAAACACAGGTAGTTCACACTATATCTAGTTAGTATTTTTATTAAACAACATTAAACACAGGTAGTTCACACTATATCTAGTTGGTATTTTTATTAAACAACATTAAACACAGGTAGTTCACACTATATCTAGTTAGTATTTTTATTAAACAACATTAAACACAGGTAGTTCACACTATATCTAGTTGGTATTTTTATTAAACAACATTAAACACAGGTTGTTCACACTATATCTAGTTGGTATTTTTATTAAACAACATTAAACACAGGTAGTTCACACTATATCTACTGACAAAAAAGAGTCTATAAAGTAATAAACGATTTAGTTGTTCAGAGTTCTTGTCTTTTACTTCAGTTTTGTAAAAGCAGAGTTTGCTTTTCGATTGTTTGTTTATATTACAGAAAAGCTACTTGAGTGCTTTCTATCCATAATTTAGTTGTGATAGACTAGACGGAAAATAATCAGTTGTTACAACCCAATGTGATTGGCTGTCACATCATAACGCCCATTATGGCTGAAAAGTTGAATAATGTTCGGTAACGAAATTCGAACCAGGGAGTCGATCTCCCAAACCACCAGACCGTGCCACGCCTAAGATTAAGCCATATCATATCTACCATATCGACTGCTGGAGAGGTCTTTACCGCAATGTTGAAACTTATCAGACTGAGGGATACAAGAGGAGAAGTGGTAGTCCTGACGATGTTTATGTAATTAATTTATGAATATCAAATATTGTGATGTAACGTTGATTAAGTAATGAAAACTCCGATAACGTTGATACAATGAAATATTTGAAGAGGGACTTTTTCTACAATTTATCATAATTGTCATATAATGTATTTCTCATTGTTTTTGTTGCTTTCTTAGTGCAAAGGTACAGAACGGGCTATCTGCATTCTATTTATCTCGGGGAATAGAACTCTGGACATTAGTAGAGAACATTAGTCCTTCTTCAGTTGGCATTAAGACAACTGAAAATGACGAAATGCCTCTTAAGTCCTTGTATTCCTTTCCAACTATTTAAACGGTATATTTAATTATTATATTAGCCAGTAATAACTAGAATCTCATCTTCGAATGAATGTTAACTCTTAAAAAGCATATAATTAGTTATTTCCAAAGTATCTATTTGTGTGTTTAGAGTTAAGCACAAAGCTACACAACGGGCCATCTGTGCTGTGCTCACCATGAGTATCGAAACCCAGTTTCTTACGGTGTGTATCTGTGGACATACCGCTGTGCCACTGGGGAGCCCAAAGCCTTTGAACATACAAGTCTATGAATACGGAAGAACGTTGTAAGCGGTGATTAATTCCCGTTGTGAGAAGACAACACCTCTCTAGCCAACTGGCTCATTTACGTGTTATTGTTTTTCTTTCCCAAATTTCCAGTTGTTTGACTGCTACGCCCAACTTAAAATCGTCAGTTGTCCCACTTCTGACGAACTTCGCCCATCGGACTTCCGATTAGATTACAAGGTTAGTGAAGTCAAGGTAAAGTTATATATCTTGTTACCAGGTGTGTGATGTCACACACTTTAGGAAAAGATAGAGAAAAACAAAAGAAACACTTCGTGCACGCAAACAATAATAGATTCTTCACTGAATTTCGCGCAAGGCTACACGAGGGCTATGTGTGCTATTCGTCCCTAATTTTGAACTGATAGGTAAAAGGGGTAGGAAGTGTGTTAACCTCTCCCATCGCAAACTCTTGGACGCCCCCCAGTGGATTTACAACACTAAAAACCGGGTTTCAAAAAACATGGAAGGCAAAGCACAGATAGCCCGTTGTATAGTTTGCGCTTTACTGGAAACAAACAAAAATATTTTAACTACTCTTGTGAGACCGACTAGTGAGATTTGACTGTTACATTTATAAAAAACCCACGTCTCCAAAATACAGTGTTTTGTGTTTTTTTCACTAAGGGGGAGCAAACCACGGAATATTAGGTACACAGCACGCTTCCCGCTGAGTCGGACTAGATAAGGTTTGTGTTCAGTTAAAACTACATGGAATTTCACAAAAATAAACAAAAACAGAAAACGATGACGGAATGGTAGTATATAAACCGTAATGTCGTTTTGGTTAACTTGATTGTAATTGTCAGTACGATAGTTTAGGTGGCAGCTTGATTGTAATTGTCAGTACGATAGTTTAGGTGGCAGCTTGATTGTAATTGTCAGTACGATAGTTTAGGTGGCAGCTTGATTGTAATTGTCAGTACGATAGTTTAGGTGGCAGCTTGATTGTAATTGTCAGTACAATAGTTTAGGTGGCAGCTTGATTGTAATTGTCAGTACGATAGTTTAGGTGGTAACTTGATTGTAATTGTCAGTACGATAGTTTAGGTGGTAACTTGATTGTAATTGTCAGTACGATAGTTTAGGTGGCAGCTTGATTGTAATTGTCAGTACGATAGTTTAGGTGGCAGCTTGATTGTAATTGTCAGTACGATAGTTTAGGTGGTAACTTGATTGTAATTGTCAGTACGATAGTTTAGGTGGTAACTTGATTGTAATTGTCAGTACGATAGTTTAGGTGGCAGCTTGATTGTAATTGTCAGTACGATAGTTTAGGTGGCAGCTTGATTGTAATTGTCAGTACGATAGTTTAGGTGGCAGCTTGATTGTAATTGTCAGTACGATAGTTTAGGTGGTAACTTGATTGTAATTGTCAGTACGATAGTTTAGGTGGTAACTTGATTGTAATTGTCAGTACGATAGTTTAGGTGGCAGCTTGATTGTAATTGTCAGTACGATAGTTTAAGTGGTAACTTGATTGTAATTGTCAGTACTATAGTTTAGGTGGTAACTTGATTGTAATTGTCAGTGCGATAGTTTAGGTGGCAGCTCGCTAGTCCCTAGTATTAAATAATTTAAGAAATGTTTTTTTTTTATAGATGACATTTCCAGGGCAAAACTATGAAAGTCGTTGTAGCTTCCTGAACCTTAATTTTAACCAGACACTGATGTGTAAGTTGACCAATCATATAAGTGTGTTAATAGGTGTATTACGTCACATGGTATCCTCTGATCAATATTTGTTTGAATTGTGTGTATCAGTGAATAACACAAAAAGTGCTTAAATCACTTTTAATATAAAAAAAAATCACTTATTGTTCAGAAACTATGAAAATATATTAAATATTCCGAAAATTGTATGAATTTACGTAATCTATGGAATTATTAGTTTATAAATAAGTAAAAAAAAACACTTTTAACGGAAAGTAAAAATCGTTGTTTATTCGTAGAATTGTTATAAGATGTGTTTAAAACAAAATAAATGCCGCATTAAAAAAGTACACAAACAACTATTGTTTGGTTAAGTTCAGTTAAAAATATTTTAAAAGGTACGCACATGATATGTTTACCATTTATTTACAAATTTGTATATATTTCTCAGAGTATTAAAAGCGGACACCCAAATATCGGTCAAATAAGCTGGAGAAATATTGTAGCGATAGTCGGAGCCATCGAGAAAGTAGCCCCGCTGACGTGATCAAGTAGGTAGTAAACGAAAAACGTTGCTGTTTATAAATGTTTTTTTATTGTTATACCGGAAATACAGCGACCTCTTCAGCGTATTATTAGTATTTATGCACATAATATATCGTAACCAATATTTTGAATGGTCGGTTTTTCCCTTAGGAGTTCAATAGGGTGGTTTTTCGGCGCCTGAATTATTTGTAAACCTTGTTGATCTCTATCATGAAATACTACCATACTTAATAATACTCCTGTCACATTATAAAGTTAGGCCTAAATTTCTTAGTGTGGTAGGACTAATTGAGAATTATTAGGATTACGACCACAAGCACTGGATTGAGGGTTTATAATCCATCAACTGGTTTTGACTGGTTTACATCCAAGTGAACACATTTATCATCATGAGTTTAACTATAATGAATAGAATTTTAAATAGCTTGGTGGCTCCCTCTACAGAGAGGTCTAGAGTTCAGAATAATTTTCTTTGTATTAACAAATTTGTTTCTTGGCTTTAACCTTTCAGCATAAATCTGCATTGTTAAACAAGTCTCAGTGTAATTAGTTAGTTGTATTATTATTAAATGTTTTTTCTCACAGTATATATGAATATATATGTGTGTGTGTGTGTTTGTAGCATCCATCTTAAACTGCTCATGGAATATAAACGAGTATAACAAACGCAGGTAATCCACAACCGCTTTTCATATGGGTTAAAACCAGGCCTATCATAATCTTTAATGCCTCTCAAAGAAGTCGTGAGAACCATGTGGAAAAGGCCTCATTAATGTTTTGACGATGTTTCATTTAAGAATAAGCAAGGCTAGTGACATCTATTATCAAGTAGAAAAATCAGACCTTCTGGCTGAACAGATACAAAACGTAAATGTAGATGACGTAGGCCTAAATTATAAGGTCTACTACACATGTTAATTATAATCAATTATAACGTAGTGCTTTACGATAATAAAGATAGTTCTACAGCAGAAGTTTAAGCTAATCGTTAACATTGGCCTAACGAGCGTAGCAACTTGGTCATATATATGTACGTGTACGTAAAATTTAAGGCCCTGAATTATAATTACAATACATAATATACTTACGTACAAAAATAACAAACTCAGTAACGTAAGTTATCAAAAAGAAACTCAAAAGGTGAACTTTAAATTTGTAAGCAACAAACGTACTCGGTAAACACAAATCTATTAATAATTTACGTGCTTGGGTGATCATTAAAAGCGACACGAAAAACAGTTGCATATTTGATAACAGAATCTGTTATTTGAACTAACCTTTGGACCAGCTTTGTCTGATCCTACACTACTAAAATCCGTAATAAGCGTCTAGCGGTGAGGTTAAATCTATTTATCACGTCATGTTCTTGCTTATGGCAGCAGTCATTTAAATGCAACGTGATTGGTTGAAATAATTATAAATATAACGTAGTTGGTTGATTTTGAATTTCAAGTGTAAGTTACTCGGCCGCTAGCCTTCCCTAATTTAATAGTGACAAAAGAAGTGGAACTGGTAACAAAGGTCCACTGTCAATTCTTGGGTTATTCTTTTCTAACGAATAGGGAAATTGGCTGTTACATTATACCGCTCCAACGACTACAAGGGCGATCATGTTCAGTGACGAGGATTCGAACCTGCGTCCCGAAAATTGCGAGATGAGCGTCCTAACCTAAAGCTATGCCAGCTCTTATACCACAAGTTCACGATAAAATTATGATACCAGTAGAGATATCGATTATGTGTTATATATAAAATTTACGATACTCTGGATTTTCGAACAATATACAAGATAAGAAAAAAACGTTTTATACCAAACAACAACAATAACAAAACAAGTGGGCGGTTTATAGAGGGAGTCCAAGTGCTTTGTCACTTACAAACTCGAGTTAAGATTCTTTTCACTAAAAAAAAAATCCAAGTAATTTGTAATTTAACTGCTTGAGAATCTTTAGTTTATCAACTTACAGTCACGTTTTATACAAATATGTTTGCTGATACTGGTTTAAAAAACCATTCAAACTTTGACAACTCCTGCAAGTCAATCCGGGACATTTCTCATGCTAAACGACAATTTAACAGTTGTACTTAAAGGCTAAGTCTTAGCTTGTGTGAGTAAGGTGCTGTTTTAACAACTCAAACTACCTGGCAAGAACTGTAGTTTTCAGCTCCAATGCAACTGTAGTTGATAGTCGAAACTGCATTCCACAATTGTCCACCCGTATAGACTTGTACAAAATACGTTGTATTATGTTTCAAATTAACTAGGGTGTTGCAGAGCCTAATTTTTCGTGTCATTCCTGAACGTTTATTTCTTGAATAATATTTTTACCGAAACCTGATTGGACAAAAAAGAAAGCGATTACTGCACAGTTTGTGCAAATCGCATCCACATCGGGCCACAAAACACAAATTGACATACTATCGACATTCAACGAGTAGGCGTACTGATTTTGTATAGATAAAGTATAGTTAGTAGAGGAAACGAATAAAATGGCTTGTAAGTGTAAAGTGGGTACGTGTGGTACTTGTAGAAAATGCCCTCGATGTCAGTGTGGATGGAACGGTTTAGCCCCAGAGGTCAAAATCGGACGAAAAGCAGGCGGGAATCAGCCGCAGAGCAAATTGATGACACAAACAGAGAAATGTCCACTTCTGAGGATCCCTTGAATATCGTGACACCGAAGAAACGAAGCAAATCATCCAAGAATTCAAGTGTGAAAGCAAGGTATTGTTGTGATACTCCAACAGAGAGCGGAAACGATGTCTATTCAATAAGACAATTCGTTGGTATTGAATCCACAGTGACATCAAGCTCTCCAAATGAAGAAGCTCGACGGATGTCATCAAGTTTCAGTGATTTCGGATGTCATCACGTTTCAGTGATTTCGGATGTCATCAAGTTTCAGTGATTTCGGATGTCATCAAGTTTCAGTGATTTCGGATGTCATCACGTTTCAGTGATTTCGGATGTCATCAAGTTTCAGTGATTTTGACAAGAACAATCGACTGAATTAAGGATTCTATGCACGATGTTACTTCCAGATGATCCAGATGGTTTTTGAAAATGATTGGAAACAACATTTGTAATAAGCCTGATGATACAAAACTATTCGAATCTGCTAATGATGTGTGCCAAGTTCTGCCATAGAAATGTATTCAGAGGAAAGTTATATTTGCACTGTTAGTTGATGACATTCAAAGTGAAAGAGAGATTGAAGATTGTAGAACAAACTTTGGAAACAGTTAGATGTCACTTTCGTCGATTGAAGTCTGGGTTTTAACAAAAGCTTACAGTATGATCTGCCCAGCATTACTGTAAGCGAGCTGCACTGAAATTGGTACAATACCATTGGTCAAGATGATGAGAATTATCCCACTGATGACAAGGTCAGGGCCTTCGTGTCTACTCTGAAAACAAAGAACAAGAACGGGAACAAATAGCCAGAAACATAACAAACTATGTTTGATCTTAGCCAAGAGGCCGATAGGGCAAGGTGATTTTGGTTTGTTTTGAATTTCGCGCAAAGTTACACAACGGCTATCTTCGTTAGCCGTCCCTTATTTACCAGTGTAAGACTAGAGGAAAGGCAGCTAGTCATCACCACCCACCGCCAACTCTTGGGCTACTCTTTTACCAACGAATAGTGGGATTGACCGTCACATTATAACGCCCCACGGCTGGGAGGGCGAGCATGTTTGGCGCGACCGGGATACGAACCCGCGACCCTCAGATTACGAGTCGCACGCCTTAACACGCTTGGCCATGCCGGGCCGCCCAAGTCCTGGGTGCCTGGTCCGTGGAAGCACGATTAGAATATTAGCTTTAAAGAGATATTTTAAGTGCAAATCTACGAATAAAGTCAAATTATTTTAGGAATATGTATAACGTTTTAACTAGAATAGTTTCTACAACGTTTAAAAATAGACTTTGTAGTTAAACTGAAATACTTAATACCGTTTCCGCAGCCTTGATGCAAAAGCGCAATTATGTTTGATGTTCTAAATGACAACTTAATTATTTTGACTTCAGAATAATAAAAGCAGAATAGTAGTAACAAATTAACACAACGTATATGAATGTGCAGAGAGTTAGAGCTGCCGCTAGGTGATGGTGATACAAGGGGCCCATACCCCGATTTTATTTCACAGTGCTCTAAATTTCCAGTTGAGACATCAGAATAGAAAACCATGATCCGAAAATTCCCACGCCTGTCAATTTGAGCCCCAAATTTCCAAACCCCTAGCTACCTACGCTCCTGGAGAGAGCATACTCGTCGTTGCGCATGTGCAGCTCGTGAGGTAGCAATGCACTACTACGCTAGTGTTAAAATTCTCCAAGTAAAAATGATAAATCACCTTTTGCTAAGTATACAAAATCGACCTAAATGCTAGTTCATATGGACACCCTTCGTGCACAGCGTAAAAAAATCTTAAGATACGTATGAGGTTTCCGTTGTTGGATAAGCTATACGTATTGACTCTACAAGAAAAAACGGCGTGGAACATCTGTTTAAATAACTGAAATATAAAATCAATATGAAGTATCTACGTGATATAGTGTACACATTATATCATAAACATTTATGAGAATTTACAAAGCTACGTGAGGCCTATCTATCTGTGTTAGCCATACTTAACTTTGAAGTGATAGGCTGTAGCAGCGGCTGTCACTGTTTGTTTGTGGTGTTGGGAGAAAGACTCGGGGGACCATATAAAAATAAAATATACATCACTTCATTATTAATCTTCTTATCTTTAGCCTCAGGTCAGATTGAATATTTATTCTGTACTGGGACACCAGAAGGAGCTAAGATCCAGCTTTGCTCGAGTACCTAACAGTAAACGAATTGGAAGCTATGGATCATCACTTGTCATTATTCACCAAGGTGAAACCAGATATCAAAGTGTCGAACGAGCAAAAGTTGCAAAGGACGGATCTCGATAAAGTGACAAAATGACTTCTAATACTTAGGTGGTGTTTGATAAAACGTAATATTAAAACAGCTACAATAGAAGACTAGTGAAGAAATGTAAATATCGTGTGTTCTAAATGAAAATAATTTTTGTTTTCATACTTTACCACTGGTAATTTACACAACTGCGATTGGCCATCTTTCATTCTTCTAGCACTTTTTGAAATGCATTACTTCAATTCCTTCTCTCACAGGCCCAGCATGGCCAGGTGGTTAAGGCACTTCATTCATAATCCGAGGGTCGCGGGTTCGAATCCCCATCACACCAAACACGCTCGCCCTTTCAGCCGTGGGGGCGTTATAATGTTACGGTTAATCCCACTATTCATTGGCGAAAGAGTAGCCCTAGAGTTGGCGGTGGTAGCCATGGTGTAGCTTTGCGCGAAATTCAAAGCAAACCAAACCTTCTCTCACTCTGCCAACGATGAACTGTGGAAGATTCATCACAAGAAATAGGAAACCTTTGAAGTCAGTTGGTTAAAGTTGAAAATATAATCGTAAGGTCAACAAGCTTTGAGGTCAAGGAAACAGAAGACAACACCTATAAAGAAAAAGGGGGCACTTACTCCTGTCTCTCAGCGGGGATCACATTCGACTATAAATATGTATCCGTATATCCGTCGTTATAAACGGACATGGTAGCAGAGGTAACTATAAAATGACGAGACACCATAACGTCAGTGTAAGAGGAGAATAATACGACATCAGAACTGTTGTAAACACCATACGTCAGTGTAAGAGGAGAATAATACAACATCAGAACTGTTGTGAACATCATACGTCAGTGTAAGAGGAGAATAATACGACATCAGAACTGTTGTGAACACCATACGTCAGTGTAAGAGGAGAATAATACGACATCAGAACTGTTGTGAACACCATAACGTCAGTGTAAGAGGAGAATAATACAACATCAGAACTTTTGTGAACACCATAACGTCAGTGTAAGAGGAGAATAATACGACATCAGAACTGTTGTGAACACCATACGTCAGTGTAAGAGGAGAATAATACAACATCAGAACTGTTGTGAACATCATACGTCAGTGTAAGAGGAGAATAATACGACATCAGAACTGTTGTGAACATCATAACGTCAGTGTAAGAGGAGAATAATACGACATCAGAACTGTTGTGAACATCATAACGTCAGTGTAAGAGGAGAATAATACGACATCAGAACTGTTGTGAACACCATACGTCAGCGTAAGAAGAGAATAATACGACATCAGAACTGTTGTGAACACCATAACGTCAGTGTAAGAGGAGAATAATACGACATCAGAACTGTTGTGAACACCATAACGTCAGTGTAAGAGGAGAATAATACGACATCAGAGCTGTTGTGAACACCACACGTCAGCGTAAGAAGAGAATAATACGACATCAGAGTTGTTATTGTAGGGATCAATACTTGAGTAAAAGAAAGTCCAACAAGTGTCACCAATTTATCGAACAACGAACTAAATCTTTAAGTCTGTTACATGTATTGATCTTTTCTGTCTTATAGATGACCAAAACGAATGGCTATTTCGGGATGGAAGCACTTAGTTTATAGGCACCAAATGAAATGTTCTAATATTGATTATTATTATTTCTTAGCGTTAACTTAATATTTTCTTTCCGTTCTTCAAATTACATTGAACAGTTTTAATCTTTTTTGTACATATTGTATTAACTACGTTGCACTAAGCGAAAAAACAAACAAACAACCGACAACTAAAGTTCTTTAGGAAAATTCAGTCTTAGTGTTTTTTAATTGTTATTTTTAAATCTCTCTTTAAATGAAGTTTGGCGGAAGTTAATTTCCAGTCACATATTGCAGTCGTGTCAGTAGTTTGTAAGGTTAAGGTATCACATAACGCAAGATGTAAAAACAACAAACATCCAAGTCAAATCATGTATTGGTTACACTGTCAAACAAAAGCCTGTAAATGGTTAAACAAAAATGAGCTATGAGACAATAAACGACGGTAGACTTTGGTGAACTTTATTGACCTCTAGAGAAGATTAACTTTACTGACCACTACAGAAGGAGAAGCTAAAGAACTGTAACATCTGCTACAGAACTGTAACATTCACTTCTGGGTTATAATTTCTTCGACGTTGTTGCGTGACCTTGGAGGGTCAGGTTCACTCGGTTTATGAACTTCCAAATGCTATACGTTATGCAGGAAGTCGATAAGCACCAGTGTAAAACACTGCGTTGGAATACTATTTTATTTTCCTCTTCAGTGTCATGTCCATGACTGAACTGTCCATAACATTTAGGGCTATTTAACAACTTACTTTAATCTGATTCTTCACACTTACAAATGTATATTTTTACAATCTCGGATAGCGTAGTTTTGAGATTTAGCACCATACAGCGCAATGTGAGAAAAGAAACAGAAAACAAAAACCGTTCTGGCTGGTTAAAGATAGACCGGATGTCGTTACTTGGACACAAGATGAAACTCGAGGTTCCTGTGCATAGCAAACTACTTGCAAGGCCTAAGAACTTATTGTACACTGGCAGAAACCGTGTTCTTACGCGATGGCAGATAAAGAAAATTTGGAAACCTCAAATAAATTATTTATCACTATTCATTAAATTGTTATTTTTCATTATGAATCTCTAATTTTTTTCTTATTTTTAACACATTCAACACTTCAATTTAATATGGCTTTCTTAAGATGTCTATGGTTCTTGGCAAGACAGCGGTTACAAGAAAGTTCTGCGCGGTGTGTTTGTTATGTGTTTAGTACTTAAAATCAATGACAAAATATCATACATTATATACAACAGGTGGTTATGGTGGAGCTACCAAGGTTTTCTGATAACGTCTTTAATTTTTGCGCCCCAGTGGCACATAGTATGTATGCGGACTCACACCGCTAAAAACCGGGTTTCTATACCCGTGGTGGGCGGAACACAGATAGCCCATTGTGTAGCTTTGTGATTACTTCCAAACAAACAAACCTTAATTTTGAACTGCCTACCAAAAGGATTGATAGTGGCTTGCAACGCCCACCGCCACCTCTTCAGCCATTCTTTATCAACGAATAATGGGAGTGACGGTTACGTTATAACACCTCTGTGGTAGAGAGAGCTAGCATATTTGGTGCCAGGTTTCGATCCCGCGACTCTCAAATATATATATATATATATAGATAGATAGATAGATATGCGAAATTTAATTTCCCTTAACGGGAACTAAGTTCACACACACACACACACACACACACATACACCATGAATAGTTTTAATGATATTACTAGTTCACATATTTATATGGTTATGTCAGGATAATCCATGAAATTTTAACATTATTTTGGTGATCAAATTTCCAATTAAAATATGAAGTTATTCAGAACTTGATAAGGAAGTGGAACAAGTGAATTAAATATTAATGGTAAAAAAACTGTGCTGGACCGAGTTTACTAAAATGGTCACGTAACATCTGTTCTGTTTTGTTTGGAAGGTCGCACATAGCTACACGAGGACTATCTGCGCTAGCCGTACCTAATATAGCAGTGTAAGACTAGAGGGAAGGCAACTAGTCATCATCACTCACCGCCAACTCTTGGGCTACTCCTTTACCAACGAATAGTGGGATTGGCCGTAACATTATAACCCCCCTACGGCTGAAAAGGCAAATATGTTCGAAGACGAGGGGCTCGGCATGGCAAGTGATCAGGGAGCTCGACTCATAATCTGAGGGTCGCGAGTTTGAATCCCCGACACGCTTTGCACGAAAATTCAAAACAAAGAAACAAACATTCAATCCATGATGAGGATTCGACCCCGTGATCCTCAGATTGCGAGTCGACCACCTTAACTGTGAGGCCATGCCAGACCGTTCTTATTTAGATCACATGAATAGTTGAGAAACACTTCAATATTGGAAGAACTTGTCTTGGTTATAACAACAAAAAAGAAGTTTAATCGATATTCCATACTACAGGGTTAGGCATAACTTATCGAGACAATTAAGACTTCAAAAGGGTCAAATTACTTGAGAATATCAGACAATCAGCTCAGAGTGAACTGAAAAATCTCTAATATCAGCACAAACTCAATATTATAAACGAGTTCATGCATGTGATTGATAGAAAGATATAAGAAGCAACGATTGTTTGTTTGTTTGTTTTTTGAATTTCGCACAAAGCTACTCGAGGGCTATCTGTGCTAGTCGTCCCTAATTTAGCAGTGTAAGACTAGAGGGAAGGCAGCTAGTCATCACCACCCACCGCCAACTCTTGGGCTACTCTTTTACCAACGAATAGTGAGATTGACCGTCACATTATAACGCCCCACGGCTGAAAAGGCGAGCATGTTTGGCGCGACGGGATGCGAACCCGCGACCCTCAGATTACAAGTCGCACGCCTTAACACGCTTGGCCATGCCAGGCCTCAAGAAGCAACGACAAATCAAAGTAATCTCTGGTTCTTCTGATAATAGAAATGCTCATTAGTTATTAATCGTAAAAACTACACAACACGCTACATGTTCTGTGCCAACCACTGGTATAATACCTGATTTTCAGCTTTGTAAACCTTAAGAACGCTGAGCCTCTGGGGTGGGCAACTCTATGGTCACTGGCCACATGTGGTCAGTGGATAACACAATTGTGGCCAACTTGAGTTTATGAATCAAGTTTTTACATGATTTATTTTTATCGCAAATTTGGTAGTCAGCAACCGTACTGCCTCACGTCATCGCTAATGTCGCGTGCTTCATCACTGCCACAGGCTCTACCAATTTTGCAACGTCAGTCTGGTTTAAATGTTTGTTATAGAGTGTGCGTTGTTTTGCATGCGCTTGTAAACATATTTTTATTGTGAAACTTTCAAGTGTTTAAATATATTTTGTGTTTAATCGCATAATATAGATAAGTGGATAATTTGAAAACTAAAGACTCCAGATGATGGTGAACACTCAGAAAATAAAGACAATGTAATTAATTCTGGCATTACTGACGAAAAGAAAATGGCGCGTGACTGGAAAAACGTGAAACGAGAACTTAATGAAAGTTGGAAGTTGACACTTGTAGTGATTGAAGTAAATAATAAACCAATGTGTTTTTTGTGTAACAAAGTTTTTAGGAATAATAAAATATACAACCTTAAGCAACACTAACAATTTTCACAACGAATTTGATGTACAATTTCCAGTTGATAGCAAAACTGTTGTAAAAATTGTGAATTATATAACAAGTGGAAAGTCTCTCATCCATGGACAGTTTGTTGTGTTTCTGAAGAAAAGCAGTGACTGTAGGTTTGATGATCTTACTGATTTTACAAATGTAAGATGATTAAGTGGAGGGAAAAGTCTTGGAATGATTTATTTCCTTATTTCTTCAAATATCTTGTTGAAAAAAGTAAAATTGAAATTGAAACTTTGTCATGCCAGTGTGATTTGCACTTTCTGTGCGACATGATGGCTCACGTGAATAATTTGAATATGAAGCTTCAGGAAAGAGGTAAAATAATAAGCGAGCAATCACAGTCTATTCATGAATTTCAATTAAAGCTAAACCTCCTTGCAGAACAATTACAAAAGAATGATTTGACACATCTTGCAAAGTTGAATAGTTTTCTAGAAAATAATGACTATGATTTCTCTGATGCTAAAGATGATCTCTATGTAAACTGGATCAAAAATCTTACTTTGGAGAACACTGAATGAGATAGGCGAATCTGACTTATGTTATAGGAGCTAGGCTGTATGTGTATATATATCCTGTTGTAATTTTCAAAGTTTCTTTGATTAACTGGTTATATTTTATTCTGATATTTCTGTTAAAAGTTGTTCTTATCAGGAACAAAGAACAAAAACAATATCGCTGCCAGTATTCACATTCCAGTCCCGAGACGAAGCGCATAATTTATATTCTGCAGTGCTTGTCAATCTGTTAAATTGATCTAACACTAACGCCACGAAAGTCCTAGCGTTCACCATGTGGCGGTCTTTTCTGACATGTGGAATGGTTTCTGTTGTTCGCTGGTTTACTCATCACAGCCTCTACATCTGCCAGAACATTTAGTACCACCATAGCCTGTAGGAGGTCATAAAAACGGAAATAATTACAACGACCCCTCTTCAAAATAACATGCGCAAATAATTACGAGACAAGCTCATTTACTGATGTCAACCAGTCTATATAGCACTCTAGGTCACGTGTTTAAAACTGCAACATATCAACAGAGGTACAGTAAATATCATGAACATTTATATTAGCCCCTAACGAAGGAATTGTATTACATATTTTGAAATACAAAAATTCCTTAAAACGGCACTGCATAGCTATAGTTCGATAGAAAATGGAAAAGTATAGATACAAATTATACATTTCGCGGTGTCATTTTCACTATTCACTTAAGTGTAATACAGTATTTATATTTCATACAGTTACACAGATTCTTGTAAGTAACTGAAGGGAAGATAGATTAATTCACATTTGAATTTAACCTTAGGGCTGTGCCTTCATCTAGGTTGGATGTTCGAACCCCACCTCCTTATATATGCTCGCCCTATCAGCCTTGTGGTTGTTATACCGTGTCTATCAATCCCAATTTCAGTTGGTAAAATAGTAACTTATGAGATGTCGGCGGGTGGCATTGACTAGCCGACTACCTTCTAGTGATTACATTGAAAAGTAAGTGCGCTAATGCAGATGACCCTCGAACAGCTTAGCGAAATTCAATCAACAAACATTTCATCTTATCACACGATCACACATGATATTCGAATTACTCTAGTCGCAATAATCGAGTTGTGAACCACCTAATACAATGGAGAGCATAGGCTTCACACAATTGTAACACTATACGAGTTGGCCAGTGGTCACTTGCTTTCTAGATCTGCAGTACAGTAGGTTTGAGAAACACGTGAATGGACGGGAAACCTTAAAATACTTAAAGACCATTGTAAACATCTCCACGTGGATGGATACAGGTAGCTTGGGTGTGTTTTTCTTGTAGCAAAGCCACATCGAGCTATCTACTGTGTCCACCGAGGGGAATCGAAACCCTGATTTAGCGTTGTAAATCCAAAAACTTACCGCTGTCCCATCGGAAAAAAACCTAGGTGTCACATCCAGAGCAAAAGAACTAGGCGTGCAGTAGCCACGTGCACCTAAACGATGTGGATTTTTGCCATTTTTGGAACGTGTAATTTTGGAAGCTTATGATATACAAGCTGTGTCTTCATGGAAGTTGAACAGCATTACTCGAGGAAATTAACGATAATCAAATGACAATCAACCAATCTTAGCAGTCCTAGCTGTAGCGCCCCCAGCGGTAAGTTAATGACTTACAGCGATAAAAATCGGGTTTCGATACCCGTGTTGAGCATAGCACAGATACCAATCATTACCTGTCTAACAGTGTTTATGGTAGTTAGGTTTCACCAATCATTACCTGTCTAACAGTTTTTATGGTAATTTAGTTTCACCAATCACTGCCTGTCTAACAGTTTTATTGTAATTTCACTAATCACTGCCTGTTGAACATTTTATTTACGGCTGTTTCACCAATCACTGCCTAACAGTTTTTTTTTTTTTATGATAGTTTCACCAATCACTGCCTGTCTAACAGTTTTATCGTGATTTCACTAATCACTGCCTGTCTAACATTTTATTTACGGTTGTTTCACCAATCACTGCCTAACAGTTTTTTTTATGGTAGTTTCACCAATCACTCCTGTCTTTTATTGTTGCTTTTTTATCTTGAAGATAATATCGTGTGAACTTCACTGTAATTAGAACTAATACTTTACTGAGGTCAAATTTTGGGTTTCAATTAGACATTTTTGTATGTGTGAGTGTACGAAGTAAAAAAGAAACAGTCATAACTACTTATGTTCATGCATATAGATAAACAGTATTTCGACAAGTCTATAAAATAAACTTACGTTTCATCTGTCTTTTTGTTTCAAGTGCCCATAGAACGGTCTGACCCATGATTCATTTAGAGTTCCTTCTAGGTCAGACAGCCAAACTTGAAACATAATAACCGTCACTTAAAGAAGAAAAAAAAAAAGACAAAATTCATAAAAGAAGAAAGTGAAGCCACACAGAACATAAACGAAAATAAAGCTGATGGTTTTCAAACATTGCATGTGTCACAAGAAATATGGTGGAAGTTAGATTGGAAATATAGCAAAGTTATATCATAAATGTAGAAATACTGTCTTGTTTTTGTGAGGATATTTTATCACGCAAAGCTTCCCAGTAGGATATCTGTGTTCTGCCCACTAGATGTTAGCGTTGTAAGACAGCAAATTTACCGCTGATCTGGCTTGGCATAGCTTGCTGGTTAGGGCGATTGACTTGCAATTTGCTGGTCCCGGATTCGAATTCCTGTCAGCAAACATGCTCGTCCTTTTAGCCGTTGGGGTTGTTATAATGTACAGCAAATTTCACTCTTCTTTGGAAATCGAGTAGCCCAAAAGCTGCCGGTGGGTGGAGTTGACCAGTTGCAATTAGAGACAATTAGCGCAGATAGTCCTCGAGTAGTTTTCTGTGAAGTTCAAAACAACGAAACCGCTTACCCAGTGGATATGTTGTGTGCATAGCAATCAGCCACTTACTGCTGGACCAACCTAATACAGCAGTGATGACGAGAAAACCCCGTTGTAGACAAAAAATATATATATGTAAAAATGGCTGGTTTGGGTTGAGAACAATTTTTATGTAGAGGAGCGAACAACGTTTCGACCTTCTTGTTCGCTCCTCTACATAAAAATTTTCTCAACTCAAACCAGTCGTTTCTACATATATATATTTTACCTAATATATCATTCACATAGTTGAGCGAATCGGGTGGACCCATAAAACACAAATACACGAGGCTAAAAAGCAAATAAATCATCCACATCTAAATATAATACCAGCGATCTGGTAAAATTCATGGACATGGCCACAAAAAGGACATTAGAAAATACAGGGTGTTCGGAAAGTCACTGTGCAGTTTTGAAAGCAGCGATAACAGCATTTATTCAGTCTATTTAAGGCCAGCAACTGATAACGGTGTTTAGAAACAAAATAAGAAGGATCCAGGCCTGTATTGATGTCAACGGGGGTCACTTCCAACATTGTTTATAATTGTCATTCATATTTACCTCCTGTATTCCGAACACCCTGTATAAAATAAATTCATCAGCACTCCAACTGAAGCTCAAAATAAACAGTGGTTTAGGAGGGAGGAAGTGGAACCTCACCCTTTCAGATCCAGACAGACAAATCCAGGTGGATTCCAAATAAGATAAGGATTGGTTCATTAATACGACGTGTGATTGTAGCTCATGAGGACTGATGTCTTAACTACGACGTGTGATTGTAGCTCATGAGGACTGATGTCTTAACTACGATGTGTGATTGTAGCTCATGAGGACTGATGTCTTAACCACGACGTGTGATTGTAGCTCATGAGGACTGATATCTTAACCACGACGTGTGATTGTAGCTCATGAGGACTGATGTCTTAACTAATTCTAGGTTTATATAACAAGATGTCCCTTTCTTCCAGTCTACTATTCCCTATAGGAGGATAAGTGTTATAAGAGTTGATGCAAGATTTCTAGATTTCTTGGGAGTTTAGTAGTTCTAACAACAGTTAATCCTTGTCTGGCAGGACAGGATACAAAAGTGTTTGTAACTATAAACACATAAATAAGATAATTCGAGACTCTTAAAGTAAGAATCGATTTTACTATTTTTTGTTGTTTATTGATTAACTGGAGAACAGCAATTCTTTGCTGTGTTATATAACACTAACAGATGATTATTGAAAGAATACAACAGTAATTTTCCTAACATTGTGATGAATAATTATTTATAAATTGTGTAGTCAACCCAATCCCTTGGATCATAGTGTATATGCAATATGACTGTCTAGTGGACTATTTGCAATTGTATTATGGAAAACTGCATTACGTTTGCTTTTTTAAGAAATAAGGCTAAATACAATCAATTGTTTTCAGAAATCTTTGTTTTTCGATGCAACGGGTGCATCCAGCACATTAGAGCGCTCAAGTAGCGGCTGGGAATTTTTTCGCTGGATGTCACATTCCTTGTCATTTTATTGAGCGCCAGGAAAGACTCTACGAAGTGAGCGTCTTATTTTTTACAGTTGTCATTTGTATAACACGTGTCAAAGGGGATCTATTCAATTCAGTTCCAATCAATTTATTAAACATGGTATAATAAACTGTTTTTGTTTGTTTGTTTTTGAATTTCGTGCAAAGCTACTCGAGGGATATCTGCGCTAGCCGTCCCTAATTTAGCAGTGTAAGGCTAGAAGGAAGGCAGCTAGTTATCACCACCCGCTGCCAACTCTTGGGCTACTCTTTTCCCAATGAATAGTGGGATTGACCGTCACATTATAACACCCACATGGTTGAAAGGGTTAACATGTTTGGTGTGACGGGACTCGAACCCGGACCCTCAGATTACGAGTGGAGCGTCTTAATCACCTGGTCGTGCCGGGCCTGTTTGAACTGAACAACAACAAATATGGAGAAAATTACAGTTTCGTCATGAAATGGACCAATTTCCGATACCCGTGATGTGCAGAGCACAGATAGACCACTGTGCAGCTTTGCACTCAACTACAAACAAACAACATTATATCGATTTGAAATTTTAGAAGTTACAAAAAAAAGGACGAGTTTCCTGTAATATTATCTTGAAAATAAGAATTTTAATATATATATAATGTACGGTTAGCTGTTCGAAATATACAGAGCGTGATAGACAGACTGCCACGTGGTTACTAAATAAATAGAAGATTCGTTTTTCTCGAAGTCTTTAAAAAATTTGGGTCATCAGATACAGCTTTTACAGAATTACCAGACGTCATACACCGTCAGTTAGGTTACGCCAGAACTTCTAGTAAACAACAAAAACCTTCTATATCAAAATATTAAAAACAACCTTTAACCCAATCAGGCCCGGCATGGCCAGGTGGTTAGGTTTCTCGAATCGTAATCTGAGGGTCTAGGGTTCGAATCCCCGTCGCGCCAAACATGCTCGCCCTTTCAGCGGTGGGGTGTTATAATGTTACGGTCAATCCCACTATTCGTTAGTGAAAGAGTAGCCCAAGGGTTGGCGGTGGGTGATGATAACTAGCTGCCTTCCCTCTAGTCTTACACTGCTAAATTACGGACGGTTAGTGCAGATAGCTCTGGTGTAGCTTTCCACGAAATTCACAAACAAACAAATTAACTCAATCAATATTAAAAGTATTGTCTCCAAAAAACAAAAATATTCCATGGCAAACTAGTGAACAAAACAACAAAACTATTAAAACAAACACTGCTACTAATTCAACGGTGTACAACACAGTATTATTTAATTGTTCAGTTAGTTTAGCAGCATTATTTGTAACACAAGGAGTATTTGTTTGTTTGTTTTCTGATAGCAAAGCCACATCGGGCTATCTGCTGAGCCCACCGAGGGTAAATACGACTAATTTTTCAACCTTATCCAAACTAGAGTTTAAGACATGAATGTTTTAAGCACCCAAAATAAGATATAACATTGTCAAAAACACTTAGAGGCGAATTGGAACTTTTATTTAAAACGCCAAATATTGTAAAGATGTTAATATTGTGGCTTTATTCTGATCGATTAAAACATAGTTGCCAAAACTGTAAAGTGATACTGTGTGGTTGATATCTGTCAAAGGTCGAGTTGGGTCGTGTGCTCCGAGGTCACATGCACAAGTGCCATTAACTTTCTCTCTCTGTCTCGTATTTTATATGTATATATTTAGAGTTGCATGCAACATTCTCGATGTTTACGTCGCACCTGACATACTGCTGACGAGAATATCATGGAAACGTTATCCTAATTCTAGACTTACTGAGTCTTCAACTCTGCGCACAGAAAACACACGTGCGTTAATCTATCAACGAATTCGATTGGTCTACAAGTGTATTCTAACTGTTCTATATGGAATTTATTTTATCTTACCATTGTTCTTTACGGACTTTTACTGACCATCCCCACTGTTCTACATGACATTTAATTAACATTCCCCATCGTTTCACACGGATTTAGATTTAACATTCCCCATTGTTCAATAGGTGCTTCTATTTACTGTGTAAGATAACTGGTTGTAGCATGTAACACACACTTTGCGTTACGTGGATATAGCATTAAGTTCGGAATTACTGACGGGGTCTATATGACCCACACATTTTTCGAAATTATCGATGCGTTAAAGTTGTTCTGAGTCCATGACATTGTGTTAATACAGGCTATACTAATATACGGGTTACACACACAAATATAAACAGAATAAAGTCAATACTACAAATAGTCTCAACAGTTATTGCTGGACTCCTTTCCTAGTGGTTAAAGTGGAAACGTGCAGCGAGGTTGGCTCTCTAAGCCAGTATAAAACTGTACAAAATCAAATGTCCAGAACTACATTTTATTACGTATATACTTTATATTAGAGAAGAAAAGGTCACCACTATAAGATTTGGACGGCCACCAAAATTGCACGACCTTGGACTACTACGCTTGACAAGGTAATAGGTATGCCACGCCCATCGCTTCAGGATCCACCTAATTGTGTATAGTTAGTTGCAATTTCAATCTTGCCCGGTGAAAACTAGTTTTCGCGAGTAATTGTACACTTCTCATTGTAGATTCTCCACGAACTTTCAATTACCCTATATTATTCTTTTGGTTCATATATTCCCTCTTTGTTTCGAATAGCTAAATGGATCCTTCTTGGTAATTTTCTTAGCCAGGGAGCTAAGTCCCCATCTTCATTTTAAATTAAGGGACCGTTCCATACGTGCTTACGTAACAAAAATCTGTTTCGCCAGTTATTTAACCGAGGACCCGAGATTGGTAGATGATTACGGAGCTTAACACGTAATCTGAGGGGCATAAGTTCGAACCCTCTCCCACCAAACATGCTCGCCCTTTCAGCCGTGGGACATTATAATGCGCGGTTCACCTCACGATTCGTTGGTAAAAAAAAAGTAGTTCAAGTGTTGGCGGTGGGTGGTGATGATTAGCTGTCTTCCCTCTAATCTTTCACTGCTAAATTAGGGGCTGCTAGCGCAGATAACCCTCGTGTAGCTTTGCGCAAAATTAAAAGACAAACGAGCAAACAAAAACAAAAAAGTTACTAAGTCACTTCACAACGGAAAGGCCTGGCATGACCAAGCGCGTAAGGCGTGCGACTCGTAATCCGAGGGTCGCGGGTTCGCGCCCGCGTCGCGCTAAACATGCTCGCCCTCCCAGCCGTGGGGGCGTATAATGTGCGGTCAATCCCACTATTCGTTGGTAAAAGAGTAGCCCAAGAGTTGGCGGTGGGTGATGATGACTAGCTGCCTTCCCTCTAGTCTTACACTGCTAAATTAGGGACGGCTAGCACAGATAGCCCTCGAGTAGCTTTGTGCGAAATTCCAAACAACAACAACATCACAACGGAGACTAGCAATATAGACGTACAACTATTAAATTTTAACAGCTCAAATAAGTGGAAATCTTAATAGATGTCGCTTATCAGAAACCATCAAAGTTATAACACACCAGGAAACGGTTTTCCTTATTTGGTGTGTCAAGGTCTTTGCGAGAACGAGGCTTAATATTTTTACGAATAAACAAAGCACATTATCTTCATTCATTCTACCCCTAACAACAACCATTGCACAAGTCACGAGGCAGTTAAATATAGAGAGATCCACACACGAATATAACTTATCAAACCTCACTCTTTTCAACGTTGAGATTTGACGGTGCGCTAATGACTTTTAAGTGGTATAACTACAGCCCTGGATACGATAACATATTATAGTTAGCCAGCTCTATTCTTTACTTCTGGCTGTATATTAATAAATATTTCCATATAATTTCAAGTTGCCATTTCTCCTTATATTCCCATCCAAATTATAATTATGATAACCTACATGTACTATCTTGCATTTATCATAATTAAACCCATTTGTTATTTATTTCCCCAACTCACTAAATGATATAAATTCTTTTGTAAACCAGCAGCATCCTCTTGCAGTCAGCAACACCAAATACCTTAATCTCATCAGAAAATTCCAGTAATTTATTGACTATCCCTTCATTCATGTCATTAACGTACATCAAAGAGAGTAACGGTCCTAATTATACTGAGCCCTGAGGTACCCCACTTGTGACATTTTGACTGAATTTCATTTGTAACAACTCTCTCCATTTTCTATCCAATTTGTTGACTTATCCTTCACACCTGGAGACGTAATTTTCCTTACAAACCTTTTTATGTGGTACTTTGTCAAATGCTTTCCAAAAATCCAGATATACCAAACCTTAACCCTTATCCTCGTCTACCTAAACATTAACATGCCAAAAGATTTGTCAGGCAAGATTTTCACACAGTAAAACCGTGTTGACTGTCCAATAAAATTCCAAACTTTGTTAAA
This sequence comes from Tachypleus tridentatus, assembly GCF_004210375.1. Taxonomy (NCBI): domain Eukaryota; kingdom Metazoa; phylum Arthropoda; class Merostomata; order Xiphosura; family Limulidae; genus Tachypleus; species Tachypleus tridentatus. The sequence continues at coordinate 9,425,829 of NC_134825.1, read as the reverse complement.
TGACTTTGCAAAGAATTTTTTATCAGACTATCTAAAACTTTTCGAACAACTGATGTAAGACTAATGGGTTAATAATTACTGGATTATAATATAATGCAACTGATAATTATTGGCTGCAGTTCTCTGTTATTATTATTATTATACCATAAATTTAAAATCACAAAAGTTTTAAACAATAAATTAACATAACAAACTGATTTAAAGGCATACAGATAAACATCCTCACCATACCTTGTCAAAAGCTACATGCTGGTTTGTTTACTCGTCAAAATAAGCGCGGTCAATATGGCCGCCGAACCGTGGTCGGATGAACTGGAATAATTTACAAAAGAGGTTATGGTCATGAATAGATAACGCCGTTGGTTAGCATCTATCACGATAGTTACAAATATTAGCTTCCGATATAAGTCGTAGGTATGATAAGAAATGAGTGCATTCCAAAATTCAGACACATTAATCAACGTTAGAACTATCATGACGTCACGCTTAGTTCAACACTGAATGTAATTCTAGAAAGTTTTGTTGGCTTTATTGGCGTTTCGAAGATGGACGTGAGACAAAAGGATAATTTCTGAGAATAATTAGAATTTGCCCAACACTTACAAATGAATGCAACAAATAAATTCAGTGTCAGAACGAACAATGAAACGGTATCAAATTTATTTTAAGCAGCAACGTTTTGAACAACCACACTTCCTGAGGACTAATAAGAAAATAAATTTAATATTCATAATGAATGCGGATAGATTAAATAAACGTGTTTCTACTTCAGTGTTATGTTTTTAAAATGATTTTATTTTAAAAGAAAAATTGTTGGTATTTGCATTTAGAGTAAACTGTAAGTCACGTGATGATAGAAGCTGTTGGCATTTGCATTTAGAGTAAACTGTAAGTCGTGGTGATAAAAGCTGTTGGCATTTGCATTTAGAGTAAACTGTAAGTCGTGGTGATAAAAGCTGTTGGCATTTGCATTTAGAGTAAACTGTAAGTCGTGGTGATAAAAGCTGTTGGCATTTGCATTTAGAGTAAACTGTAAGTCGTGGTGATAAAAGCTGTTGGTATTTGCATTTAGAGTAAACTGTAAGTCGTGGTGATAAAAGCTGTTGGCATTTGCATTTAGAGTAAACTGTAAGTCGTGGTGATAAAAGCTGTTGGCATTTGCATTTAGAGTAAACTGTAAGTCGTGGTGATAAAAGCTGTTGGCATTTGCATTTAGAGTAAACTGTAAGTCACGTGATGATAGCTGTTGGCATTTGCATTTAGAGTAAACTGTAAGTCACGTGGTGATAGAAACTGTTGGCATTTGCATTTAGAGTAAACTGTAAGTCACGTGGTGATACATTTTCCAATCTCAACGCTCATTCGTGCCGGAAGTCAATGACTGTATGAACAGGGTGCAACAACGCTGAATGTGAATGTAGAATTTTGGAATGCGTCCAATTCGTTGTACAGCAACTATCTCACGTTAGGCCTAGCTAATTGTATTTTTACTGTAAGCTAAACACCCGGGTTCAGGTAACTAATTTGCAACAAACAAGCATATTCTGAAATGAAGTCATTTCTTTATAAATTATTTTAAGAAACAAATACAAAACAAATTCATGTTCTCGATATTTGTTTGTTTGTTTTTTTTTTAATTTGAACGGGGCTATACGAGGGCTAATTGCGCTAGCCGTCCCTAATTTAGCAGTGTAAGCCCAGGGGAAAGGCAGCTAGTCAGCACCACCCACCAGCATCTCTTGGGCTACTCTTTTACTAACGAATATTGGGATTGACTGTCACATTATAACGCTCTTATGGATGACAGAGTGGGCATGTTTGGTGTGAAGACGATTCAAACCCATGACCCTTAGATTAAGACTCAAGTTCCCTCACCACCTGGTCATGCCGGGCCTGAAGGGTCTCGATTCAAAGTGTAAATGTAAATTTTAAGAGATGACGTCAAACACACTTTCTATTGAAAAGTAAACAAAAATCTCTATTGATTTCTGACTAGAACGTCTTAACTGCAAACTACGACTCAGGTACAGTTGAAGTAGACAAATAGGTCGTGAAACAAATAACTAAATAATAACGGGTTGTATTGAAGTTATATCAATACCACAGTATCAGAGTTTAGTAATACATCTATTGTCCACTGGGAGTTCAAGTCCACTCTCCTTGTTTTACTGTATGAACCTCAGCTTTGAGGCATGACGAACGACAACTTTTTGGTTAAGAGCAGGCTTGTTATGGTAGAACCATTTATAAAATAAATGAGATATGGAGTTCTTTATGTGCGTTTTATCTAATAGTTGTTCTATAATATCTATACACATCATACGAAGATATTTTTAACAATGATGTTTTGAGTACTGTACAAAACCAACAACGGCCCTCTGAAATATGAAGAACTGAATAAATTACTTATTCTCCAATTCTCTACATTTCGTAGAGACCGCAAGCTGTATGAACCACCGAAATGACTAAAACCATGACGATTTACATATGAATATTACGTCAGTTTTCGTGAGGTTCCGTGGACCAGTTTGGTAGTTGGGAAAGACCAGTGATTGAGAAACAATTGTGTAGAGTACAAAGGTTTATAGATACATCTGTACTGTCCCACACAAGGAAGTGTTCGATACATCTGTACTGTCCCACACAAGGAAGTGTTCGATACATCTGTACTGTCCAACACAAGAAAGTGTTCGATACATCTGTACTGTCCAACACAAGGAAGTGTTCGATACATCTGTACTGTCCAACACAAGAAAGTGTTCGATACATCTGTACTGTCCAACACAAGAAAGTGTTCGATACATTTGTACTGTCCCACACAAGGAAGTGTTCGATACATCTGTACTGTCCAACACAAGAAAGTGTTCGATACATTTGTACTGTTCCACACAAGGAAGTGTTTAATTTAACCTGATTTTATTTTGTTTCGCATTCTTTATCGTCTACTTGATGAGAGTTTTATTTTTTAAGTCCCTATCAAATGTAAATGAAAGAATACGAGTCTAATGAAGTAAACAGAAGTATTCACATATACCATTACAGCCATACAAAATTACCTCTTTGTTCACCACGAGTTACAAGAATGCACGTGGCACAAATGAACTTCCTAATAGGATGTATATGCATTTGTCCTAGTCCATCCATCTCAACTAATAGTTGAGAGATTCTGACTACGTATAGTGGAATAGGATGATATCATATAGTTACAAAGAATATGGCCACAAAAAAGGATAATTATATTATTTTCTAGTGACTTTAATAAAGTAACTGGTTATTTGACTGCCTCATTATACACATAAGTTACATAAATACATAAAGAGATTTAACAAAGACTGCATGCTTCTTCTGAAGCACGTGCAATTGACGAAACAAACACCTACATCTACCATGAGAAAAACATCGTCTTCGTCAGTAATTACAAATTAGTCCTGTAATCATTTCATTGTAGTTTTATTTTTTAAAAACTCCACACTATTAAAATAAGTGAAGTGTTAGTAACAGGGATTTATCAAATCTTAATCATAAGTTATTTAAAAACTCCACTTACGAAACAGTAAGGTACAATCTGTACCAACAGCAACGATAACGCAAAATATGTATGAACAGCAATAATAACTATAATGTTTACGAACAGTAACAATAATGTATAATCAACAGTATAAACTTCTCTAACAGTAACAATAATGTATAATCAACAGTATAAGCTTCTCTAACAGTAAAAATAATGTATAATCAACAGTATAAGCTTCTCTAACAGTAAAAATAATGTATAATCAACAGTATAAACTTCTCTAACAGTAAAAATAATGTATAATCAACAGTATAAGCTTCTCTAACAGTAACAATAATGTATAATCAACAGTATAAACTTCTCTAACAGTAACAATAATGTATAATCAACAGTATAAACTTCTCTTACAGTAACAATAATGTATAATCAACAGTATAAACTTCTATAACAATAACAATAATGTATAATCAACAGTATAAACTTCTCTAACGGTAACAATAATGTATAATCAACAGTATAAGTTTCTCTAACAGTAACAATAATGTATAATCAACAGTATAAACTTCTCTAACAGTAACAATAATGTATAATAAACAGTATAAACTTCTCTAACAGTAACAATAATGTATAATCAACTGTATAAGCTTCTCTAACAGTAAAAATAATGTATAATCAACAGTATAAGCTTCTCTTACAGTAACAATAATGTATAATCAACAGTATAAACTTCTATAACAGTAACAATAATGTATAATCAACAGTATAAGCTTCTCTAACAGTAAAAATAATGTATAATCAACAGTATAAGCTTCTCTTACAGTAAAAATAATGTATAATCAACAGTATAAACTTCTCTAACAGTAAAAATAATGTATAATCAACAGTATAAACTTCTCTAACAGTAACAATAATGTATAATCAACAGTATAAACTTCACTAACAGTAACAATAATGTATAATCAACAGTATAAACTTCTCTAACAGTAACAATAATGTATAATCAACAGTATAAACTTCTCTAACAGTAACAATAATGTATAATAAACAGTATAAACTTCTCTAACAGTAACAATAATGTATAATCAACTGTATAAGCTTCTCTAACAGTAAAAATAATGTATAATCAACAGTATAAGCTTCTCTTACAGTAACAATAATGTATAATCAACAGTATAAACTTCTATAACAGTAACAATAATGTATAATCAACAGTATAAGCTTCTCTAACAGTAAAAATAATGTATAATCAACAGTATAAGCTTTCTTACAGTAAAAATAATGTATAATCAACAGTATAAACTTCTAACAGTAAAATAATGTATAATCAACAGTATAAACTTCTCTAACAGTAACAATAATGTATAATCAACAGTATAAACTTCACTAACAGTAACAATAATGTATAATCAACAGTATAAACTTCTCTAACAGTAACAATAATGTATAATAAACAGTATAAACTTCTCTAACAGTAACAATAATGTATAATCAACAGTATAAGCTTCTCTAACAGTAACAATAATATATAATCAACAGTATAAACTTCTCTAACAGTAACAATAATGTATAATCAACAGTATAAACTTCTCTAACAGTAACAATAATGTATAATAAACAGTATAAGCTTCTCTTACAGTAACAATAATGTATAATCAACAGTATAAACTTCTCTAACAGTAACAATAATGTATAATCAACAGTATAAACTTCTCTAACAGTAACAATAATGTATAATAAACAGTATAAACTTCTCTAACAGTAACAATAATGTATAATCAACAGTATAAGCTTCTCTTACAGTAACAATAATGTATAATCAACAGTATAAACTTCTCTAACAGTAACAATAATGTATAATCAACAGTGTAAACTTCTCTAACAGTAACAATAATGTAAAATATTTATCAACGGTTGCAATAATGTATAATCTTTACCAAATGAAACAGTAATATATAACCTTTATCAACAATAACAATATTGTATAAATTTTACCAAGAGTAACAATAATGTATAATTTTTACTGGCAGTAACAATATCAACAGTAAATATAATGTATAACCTGTATCAACAGTAATATTAACGTATAATCTCAGTAAGTTGTATTAACAACAAATTAAATGTTTGGTGTTCTTGGATCAATAAGTTGTATTTAAAAATTAAGTGTTGTTCAAGAACGTTGGTTCAGTAGGTTATATTTACTTCAAATTATGTGTTGTTTACTGCCGTTGGTTCAGTAAGTTGTATTTAGTGGAAAGTAAGCGTTGTTTAGTGCCGTGTGATCAGCAGGTTATATTTACTCCAAATTATGTGTTGTTTACTGCGGTTGGTTCAGTAAGTTGTATTCAGTGGAAAGTAAGCGTTGTTTAGTGCCGTGTGATCAGCAGGTTATATTTACTCCAAATTATGTGTTGTTTACTGCCGTTGGTTCAGTAAGTTGTATTTAGTAGAAAGTAAGCGTTGTTTAGTGCTGTGTGATCAGCAGGTTATATTTACTTCAAATTATGTGTTGTTTACTGCCGTTGGTTCAGTAAGTTGTATTTAGTAGAAAGTAAGCGTTGTTTAGTGCCGTGTGATCAGCAGGTTATATTTACTCAAATTATGTGTTGTTTACTGCCGTTGGTTCAGTAAGTTGTATTTAGTGGAAAGTAAGCGTTGTTTAGTGCCGTGTGATCAGTGGGTTATATTTACTCAAATTATGTGTTGTTCACCGCCGTTGGTTCAGTAAGTTGTATTTAGTGGAAAGTAAGCGTTGTTTAGTGCTGTGTGATCAGTAGGTTATATTTACTCAAATTATGTGTTGTTTACCGCCGTTGGTTCAGTAAGTTGTATTTAGTGGAAAGTAAGCGTTGTTTAGTGCCGTGTGATCAGTAGGTTATATTTACTCAAATTATGTGTGTTGTTTACTGCCGTTGGTTCCAGTAAGTTGTATCCAGTGGAAAGTAAGCGTTGTTTAGTGCCGTGTGATCAGTAGGTTATATTTACTCAAATTATGTGTTGTTTACCGCCGTTGGTTCAGTAAGTTGTATTCAGTGGAAAGTAAGCGTTGTTTAGTGCTGTGTGATCAGCAGGTTATATTTACTCAAATTATGTGTTGTTTATCGCCGTTGGTTCAGTAAGTTGTATTTAGTGGAAAGTAAGCGTTGTTTAGTGCTGTGTGATCAGCAGGTTATATTTACTCAAATTATGTGTTGTTTACTGCCGTTGGTTCAGTAAGTTGTATTCAGTGGAAAGTAAGCGTTGTTTAGTGCCGTGTGATCAGCAGGTTATATTTACTCCAAATTATGTGTTGTTTACTGCCGTTGGTTCAGTAAGTTGTATTTAGTAGAAAGTAAGCGTTGTTTAGTGCTGTGTGATCAGCAGGTTATATTTACTTCAAATTATGTGTTGTTTACTGCCGTTGGTTCAGTAAGTTGTATTTAGTAGAAAGTAAGCGTTGTTTAGTGCCGTGTGATCAGCAGGTTATATTTACTTCAAATTATGTGTTGTTTACTGCCGTTGGTTCAGTAAGTTGTATTTAGTGGAAAGTAAGCGTTGTTTAGTGCCGTGTGATCAGTGGGTTATATTTACTTCAAATTATGTGTTGTTCACTGCCGTTGGTTCAGTAAGTTGTATTTAGTGGAAAGTAAGCGTTGTTTAGTGCTGTGTGATCAGTAGGTTATATTTACTTCAAATTATGTGTTGTTTACTGCCGTTGGTTCAGTAAGTTGTATTTAGTGGAAAGTAAGCGTTGTTTAGTGCCGTGTGATCAGTGGGTTATATTTACTTCAAATTATGTGTTGTTCACTGCCGTTGGTTCAGTAAGTTGTATTTAGTGGAAAGTAAGCGTTGTTTAGTGCCGTGTGATCAGTGGGTTATATTTACTTCAAATTATGTGTTGTTCACTGCCGTTGGTTCAGTAAGTTGTATTTAGTGGAAAGTAAGCGTTGTTTAGTGCTGTGTGATCAGCAGGTTATATTTACTCAAATTATGTGTTGTTTACCGCCGTTGGTTCAGTAAGTTGTATTTAGTGGAAAGTAAGCGTTGTTTAGTGCCGTGTGATCAGCAGGTTATATTTACTTCAAATTATGTGTTGTTTACTGCCGTTGGTTCAGTAAGTTGTATTTAGTGGAAAGTAAGCGTTGTTTAGTGCCGTGTGATCAGTGGGTTATATTTACTCAAATTATGTGTTGTTCACTGCCGTTGGTCCAGTAAGTTGTATTTAGTGGAAAGTAAGCGTTGTTTAGTGCCGTGTGATCAGTGGGTTATATTTACTCAAATTATGTGTTGTTCACTGCCGTTGGTTCAGTAAGTTGTATTTAGTGGAAAGTAAGCGTTGTTTAGTGCTGTGTGATCAGTAGGTTATATTTACTTCAAATTATGTGTTGTTTACTGCCGTTGGTTCAGTAAGTTGTATTTAGTGGAAAGTAAGCGTTGTTTAGTGCCGTGTGATCAGCAGGTTATATTTACTCCAAATTATGTGTTGTTTACTGCGGTTGGTTCAGTAAGTTGTATTCAGTGGAAAGTAAGCGTTGTTTAGTGCCGTGTGATCAGCAGGTTATATTTACTCAAATTATGTGTTGTTTACCGCCGTTGGTTCAGTAAGTTGTATTTAGTAGAAAGTAAGCGTTGTTTAGTGCTGTGTGATCAGCAGGTTATATTTACTTCAAATTATGTGTTGTTTACTGCCGTTGGTTCAGTAAGTTGTATTTAGTAGAAAGTAAGCGTTGTTTAGTGCCGTGTGATCAGCAGGTTATATTTACTTCAAATTATGTGTTGTTTACTGCCGTTGGTTCAGTAAGTTGTATTTAGTGGAAAGTAAGCGTTGTTTAGTGCCGTGTGATCAGTGGGTTATATTTACTTCAAATTATGTGTTGTTCACTGCCGTTGGTTCAGTAAGTTGTATTTAGTGGAAAGTAAGCGTTGTTTAGTGCCGTGTGATCAGTAGGTTATATTTACTTCAAATTATGTGTTGTTTACTGCCGTTGGTTCAGTAAGTTGTATTTAGTGGAAAGTAAGCGTTGTTTAGTGCCGTGTGATCAGTAGGTTATATTTACTTCAAATTATGTGTTGTTTACTGCCGTTGGTTCAGTAAGTTGTATTTAGTGGAAAGTAAGCGTTGTTTAGTGCCGTGTGATCAGTAGGTTATATTTACTTCAAATTATGTGTTGTTTACTGCCGTTGGTTCAGTAAGTTGTATTCAGTGGAAAGTAAGCGTTGTTTAGTGCTGTGTGATCAGCAGGTTATATTTACTTCAAATTATGTGTTGTTTACTGCCGTTGGTTCAGTAAGTTGTATTTAGTGGAAAGTAAGCGTTGTTTAGTGCTGTGTGATCAGTAGGTTATATTTACTTCAAATTATGTGTTGTTTACTGCCGTTGGTTCAGTAAGTTGTATTTAGTGGAAAGTAAGCGTTGTTTAGTGCCGTGTGATCAGCAGGTTATATTTACTTCAAATTATGTGTTGTTTACTGCGGTTGGTTCAGTAAGTTGTATTCAGTGGAAAGTAAGTGTTGTTTAGTGCCGTGTGATCAGTGGGTTATATTTACGACAACTTAAGTGCCGTTGGTTCAGTAAGTTGTGCTTACTACAAATTAGGTTATTCTTTGTGCACTTGTATCAGAGTATTTAGTGTTAATTAAGTGTTGCTAAATAACATTGGTTTAGTGGGTTATTTTTACTACAAACTAAAAGTTGTTTAGTGTTTTTGGATTAGTAAGTTGTATTAACTACAATTTATGTGTTTTCAGTGATGTTGGATCGGTTTATTTACTACTAATTAAGTGTTGTTTAGTTAAGTTGGTTCAGTAAGTTGTATTTACTACAAACACTGCACAACAAAGTTTTTGCTTCTTGAACACTGTTGGGTGTTCCTTATAGATTTTTGGCTGCTGATCACGAAAGTCACATCCAAATTTGCCCATCACGTACCGTTTTATCGAAATCTTCAGTTTCACCAGGACATTGCTACAATGGAAAAACGATATCAGGGCAACTGGAATCCGTCAATGCTTGCTGACTACTGTTGGACACTGCAACGTGATGCACCGGACATTAAATACAAACGAAAATCAGGAGCAAAACACATTTAATTATGTTGAACTTAATAGCGTATTAGAAACATAAACGGAATTAAATAAGTTATTGCCGGTAAACAGTTAACTGTCTATTTCTCAGAGTTCCTACGTGATAAAGCAAAACCAAAACTACATTTGTGCATACTCACCAGGCACCTGTCACAATCAGCAAAAACTTTTCAAAAAAATTGTTGTGCAGTGAAATCAAGCGGTTTAGTACCGTTGGTTTAGGGTATTTTACTATAAATTAAGTGTTATTTAGTGCCGTTGGATTAATATGTATTTACTACAAATTAAGTGTTAATTAGTGCCGTTACATCTGTTAGTTGTAGTTACAACAACTTAACTGTTGTTTAGTGCTGCTGTATCAGTAAATTGTCTTTACTACAAATTAAGTGTTGTTTGGATCTGATGATTTAGTAAGTTGTAGTTTAGTGCCGTAGCTTCCTTAAGTTGTATGTACTTCAAATTAAGTGTTGTGTAGTACCATTGGATTTATAAGTTGTATTCACTAGATATTAAGTGTTGTTCAGGGCAGTTGGATCAGTAAGTTGTATTTACTACAAGTTAAGTGTTGTTCAGTAGCGTTGGTTCAGTGTATTTCCTGCAAATTAAGTGTTACTTAGTGCCGTTGGATTAGTACGTATTTCCTACAAGTTAAGTGTTACTTACTGCCGTTGGATTAGTACGTATTTCCTACAAGTTAAGTGTTACTTACTGCCGTTGGATTAGTACGTATTTCCTACAAGTTAAGTGTTACTTAGTGCCGTTGGATTAGTACGTATTTCCTACAAGTTAAGTGTTACTTAGTGCCGTTATATCAGTAATTTGCACTTACTACAATTTAAGTAATGTTTAGTGTCGTTGGATTAGTGTATTTAGTACAAATTAAGTTTTGTTTAGTACCTTTGAATCAGTAAGTTGTATTTACTTCAAATTAAGTGTTGTTTAGTATCGTTGGATCAGTAAGTTGTATTTAGTACAAATTAAATGTAGTTTAGTGCCTTTGAATCAGTATTTTTATTAAATAAAAATTAATTGTTGTTCAGTAGTGATGGTTCATTAAGTTGTATTTACTAAAATTTAAGTGTTGTTTAGTGCCATTGGCTCAGTAAGTTATATTTACTAGAAATTAACTTTTGTTTACTGCCGTTGAATAAGTGTGTTTAATATAAATTAAGTGTTGTTTATTCACGTTGACTCATAATGTTGTATTTTCTACAACTCACATTTTCTTTAGTGCCGTTGGATTATTAAGTTGTATTTACTACAAATTAAGTGTTGTTTAATAGCGTTGGTTCAGTAAATTATATTTACTACAGATCAGTTGTAATTTAGTGCCGTTGTACGAATGAGTTCTATTTAGTACAAATTAAGAGCAGTTCAGGGTCTTTGGATCAGTGAGTTGTATCTACTTCAAATTGTTTTCAGTATCGTTTGTTCAGAGAGTTGTATTCACTACAAATGAAGTGTTGTTTACTGCCGTTGGATCAGTAAGTTCTATTTAAGTGTTGTTTAGTAGCTTTTGTTCAGCAAGTTCTATTTAAGTGTTGTTTACTGCCGTTGGATCAGTAAGTTCTATTTAAGTGTTGTTTAGTGGCTTTGGTTCAGCAAGTTCTATTTAAGTGTTGTTTACTGCCTTTGGATCAGTAAGTTCTATTTAAGTGTTGTTTAGTGGCTTTGGTTCAGCAAGTTCTATTTACTACAAATTAAGTGTTGTTTAGTGCCGTTGAATCAACGTATTTAATATAAATTAAGTGTTCTTTAGTGCCGTTGGATCAGTAAGTTGTATTTACTTCAAATTAAATGTTGTTTCGTGCCCTTGATGTAGTAAGTTGTATTTACTACGAATTAAGTGTTGTTCGGTTGCATTGGACGAGTGAGTTGTATTTACAACTAATTATATATTGTTTAGTGCCTTTTGATTAGTGAGTTTTATTTACTTCAAATTAAGTATCGTTCAGTAGCGTTGGTTCAGTGTATTTTCTACAAATTAAGTGTTGTTTAGTGATGTTGGATGACTAAGTTTTATTTACCATATATTAATGTTTTAGTGCCGTAGGATCAGTAAGTTATCTTTACTACAAGTTAAGTGTTGTTCAGTGGCGTGGTTCTGTGTATTTAGTAGAAATTAAGTGTTGTTTAGCGTCATTGGGTCAGTAAGTTGTATTTACTAGAAATTACTTGTTTTGTACCGTTGGATTAGTAATTTGTATTAACTACAAATTAACTGTTGTTTAGTGCCGTAGTTTCAGTGTATTTATTACAAATTAACTGTTGTTTAGTAACGTTGGTTCAGTAAACTGTATTTGCTACAAATTAAGTTTTGTTTAATAACGTTGTTTCTGTAAGTTGTATTTAATACAATTTAAGTTTTGTTTTGTAACGTTGTTTCTGTAAGTTGTATTTAATACAATTTAAGTTTTGTTTAGTAACGTTGTTTCTGTAAGTTGTATTTAATACAATTTAAGTTTTGTTTAGTAACGTTGTTTCTGTAAGTTGTATTTAATATAATTTAAGTTTTGTTTAGTAGCGTTGTTTCTGTAAGTTGTATTTAATACAATTTAAGTTTTGTTTAGTAACGTTGTTTCTGTAAGTTGTATTTAACACAAATTAAGTTTTGTTTAGTAGCGTTGTTTCTGTAAGTTGTATTTAATACAATTTAAGTTTTGTTTAGTAACGTTGTTTCTGTAAGTTGTATTTAATACAATTTAAGTTTTGTGTAGTAGCGTTGGTTCAGTGAGGTAAGTTGCCTAGTAACATTAGTTCACAAAAGTTTGGAGAAATGTAATCATTTTTGAGACAGACGATATTTCTTTGATATAAATGTTTTCAACAACAATTGTTAATTATTTTCAGTGTTTGTTAACAGTTTCGCCTTCTAGAATATTAAAATTTTCAAAGTTATTAACCATTAGAATAATGTGAATTGGCCTTAAGTAGTCTTCGCTGATAGATATATATATATATAATCCATAGAACCTAAAGTGCTAAATATAAGTGTGTTACACAGTTGTCTGGGGAACTGATAAGTTTATTTACGAATGTGCAACGTGTTACACAGAAGTTAGAGGCACTGAAAGTATGTAGCATTAACGTATTTGTGTTACATCGCAGCTTAAGGAATGAATACAAGTTGAACTGTTTAAATGTCATTTGAGTCTCATGTCAATATATCGTCAAGCAGTCAAAACCTCATTGGAAAGGTATACACGGCCTGCACGCGTATTGGGGCTGATTTCTCTCCACATTATATTTGAACCAATACCAAAACACCGTATTCTACGATCTTGCATCGTGGATATGATGAACATTTAACTTCTAAAGAGGAAGTCGTCAATTATTGGTTTACAGTTATCAAGAAAGATTACATGGAGGAGTTAAACGGTATTGCTGTCAGTTCCGAGTTGAAGCAGGTTTTAAGATGGACGTTCCAGATTCTTGATGTGTGTTTGCTATCCTCTCTTCACTGATATCTTCTATAGTTACTACCATAAAGTATGAGGCCCGGTATGGCCACGTGGTTAGGGAGCTCGGATCACAACCTGAGGGTTGCGTGTTCGAATCCAGGTCCCACCAAACATATTCGTCCTTTCAACCGTGGAGGGTATTGTAATGTTATGGTAAATCCCACTATTCGTTAGTGAAAGAGTGGCCCACTTGTTGGCGGTGAGTGGTGATGATTAGCTGCCTTTCCTCTGGTCTTTCAGCGCTAAATTAGAGACAACTAACGCAGATAACCCTCTCGTAGCTTTGCGCGAAATTCGAAATAAACCAACCATAAAGTATATATATTGTGGTCAGTTGGTGATTACTATACACGTGCTACGTTGTGTAGCTAGGATTCATTTAGCAGAGTTGACCTTCCATGTCTGTATCAGTTGAAGTACCGTAAACACACCGAACTCAGCTGCCACTTGTCGTGTGGTACAGTCTATTTTACCACCACTTCAGACACTTTTGACACTGCACTTTGAAAGATCCACCTAACACTAGAAAGAAATATTTCCACAAATGAAGAATAACCAAAACAGAATGATAAATGTAAAGACGAAACTGGAAGAGGCACCAAAACAGATGCACATTCATAGGTGTTAAAGTCTACGTGAAAAATCAACAGAGCCTAGTGTTGTTAGTCAAGCGTTGTGTAACAACGTTAAGTCCAAAGGGTTAACGTGTATCAACTATCCAGATATTTGTAAATTTCTGAATGAGTGCGTATTACCGACTAAAGAGACAGCAAACTGTTAAAGTATGAATGTTTGTGACACAAAGCTTTATAGAACGAGCTAAAAACACCATAAACTTTAAATCTGTTACATTAATTAAAGGACGATATTCGTATTTTGGTCGTATATCCAAGCTTCTTAGATATTTTTAGGGTAAAAAGCAAATAATACTCGAATTAAAAAAACAAAACCTTAAACATTTCGAATAAAAGTTTGATTTTTAAATTTGGTTTGTTTGTTTGTTTGTTGTATTTAAATTAAAGCTACATAATGGACTATCAGTGCTGTGCCCATTAAAGGTCCCGAAACCCAATGTTTTAGCGTTATAAGCCTTCAAATTTACCGCCGAGCCAATGGGGACCTCCCAACTTGGAATACTGAAATTAAAATTGCCCATACTTTAAAAATAATGTTACTGTTGATCATTCTAGCTTCATTTAAATATTTAAATTTGTTTTGTTTCTTTGTAGTTAAGTGTAAAACCACACAACTGTCTATCTATGCTGTGCCTACTGTGGGTATCGAAATCTGAATTTTTAGTTTTGTAGGTCCGCAGACTTTCCGCTGAGCCACTTGGAGATATTGTTTTAAATTTTAACGAGTCTTGTTTTGTACATGTGCGTGGGAAAACAAAAATATAGTTTATTACTTATAACAAATGATACAGCAGCCGAAAGCATGGTCATAAACCATATGTAGCGTCTACCTGTAGGAGTGTCAGGTTTTGTTCAAGTAAGTAGATGTTCTTTGTATCTGCACTCTAGCGTATATAACGACCCAATTATTAGTTAAATTTGGGAAGTTCTTCTTTCTGAAGAAGAGCTCCCATTAGAGGTAAAGAAGAATGAAATAGAACTATAATCAGATATAATTATTCAAAAACACTAAATTAACTGAGCTAAAGGCTGGGATTCGAAGCTCTTAAAATACAGTTAATTTAATTATATTAAAAATAATTCGTTCTTTAGCTGGCTATCCCTTAGAAAGGCATAGAGAATATTATTACTTTCAAAAGTTTTCCCCCAGTGGCACAGCGGCGTGTCTACGGAATAAAACCGCAAAAAACTGGTGGGCAGAGCACAGATAGCCCATTGTGCTTAATTCTAAAAAAACAAAACAAAAAACAGTTTACCAAGTATTTCTTTAGATTGTAAATTTAGAATTGTTCTCTCACTTATATATAAATGTTCCAGCATGGCTAGGTGGTTAAGGCTCTCGACTCGTAATTCGAGTGTAGCAGTTTTGAATCTCCGTCACACCATATATGCTCACCCTTTCAACCGTGGGGGTGTTATAACGTGACAGGCAATCCCACTATTCGTTTTTTAAAAGAGTAACCCAAGAGTTGGCGATGGGTGGTGATGACTAGTTGCTTTCTTTCTAGTCTTACACTGCTAAATTATGGACGACTAGCGCAGATAGCCCTCGTGTAGCTTTGCGCGAAATTAAAAAACAAACAGTTTAACACTATGTGCATATTTCACATTCCACAATTACACAAAATGCTAGACATTCCCAGAATATAAAATACTCGTATTTATTCAGAACATTTTTTTTCTAAGTTTCTCACAAAATGTAGAAATTATCATATATATAACAATAACAAAATCAGTTACAATCTACAGTTGATCACGAGTTTTGTGAAAATAGTCATGAAATGTTTATTCCGCACAAGTTACGATACATTCACTCCCTGCACAGGCGGTTCGACGTTTACTTGCAAGGGGTGGGGAATAGCATAGATGATCCATTGTGTAGTTTTGCGCTTAACAACCGACCATCGAATTCATCTAATATAGAAGCTCATGGTAACTCCTCTACGTAGAAAAAGCTCATTATAAGTTCAAAAACGTTATGAAGAAAAAGTTTCAAAAGTCCGAAGCTATTGTAGTTAAAGCTCGTAAAAGAAAAAAGAAATTCTTTTCTGTCATCCACGTGACCATATGATTGACGTTATGTCACTTCGTTCCGGGTAAAACTGGCAACAATCCAGACTTGTTTGCAAACTGATAGACGAGGGTAAAACAGTATTTACCAACTGTCTACGTGATTTAAACAAACTGCTTAAAAACAGATTGCTTTTAAAACACGGTATTCATTTTATTTTTATTATGGGTTCTACTGTAATAACACAACAACAAACATTTGAACAAATATTCTTTCTTTTGGGCTAGGGTTAATGTAGCGTTCAGTGGATCTGCGAATCCACCATTCGCATCCCGTTACTACAAAATAAACAAATAATAGTCGCACTCTTGGTATCCAAGATAAGGCAGGAATATGTGAAGTCATACATAATAACAATACTTTGAGATATTAAGTTTGTTATTAAGCTTGAAGCTAAACGATAGGCAGTCTGTAGTCTGTCCTCAGCAGATATCGAAGCCCGAAATTTAGTGGTATAAGGCCTTAGACTTACTGCTGAGCCATACGAGTCATCTTCAGAGCAACAAGAATCTGAGTCAGATATGATTTACACCTTACTCATGTGTTTTCATGGTAAGACACACTTTTGCAATATGTATCATATTTAAACGTACAGGTACGCTGTTACGCATCACTAGTTCAGTGTAATACTTAGAATAAAAATCAAACAAAAACTTGAAATTCGTATGTAATGATGTTTCGGTGAGATGGCGCTGTGTTGTCTCGAACTCTCGTTAGCAGGAGCTAAGTTTCCGCGTCAGCTACAGAACAAGCGCTTGTAATTTAAGCGGAACAACAACAAATCGCTGCATAAAACGTTTAGTGTTTAGTTTGCCATACTTTGTATTGTGAGCCATTACTAATTACCCGTCAATGATTGGCTAATGAACGGCCAAGAATATGAACGCGTTGAACCGTACAAAAAAATATGCCACACGTGTTGACACGAGTTATTTGATTAGGTAGAGATCACACAACACTGTATTTGTGTTGCAGTGACTAATACGATTTTCTGGGCGTCTGCTGTTTGCTAAGATTACGGGCTTGTGTTTCGATCCTAAAGTGAGTTTTTTCTTTTATGTGGTAAATGTGCCGGAAAAAATTTATATCAATCAGCAAATAGAACTTTTATATACATAAGCATATAACACCTTTACACGATAATTAGAAATTCACTGTGTATTTCATAACACTGATATTATTTGGTTTATGATAGCATTGTGTTGTTTGTTCAACAATGCTTAATAAATATGCTGTTAGGATGGCTACTTTCATTTAACATTTCTTGATCAATGGCCATCTTCATACTCAGTTCGAAACTATTGTAGTTGAAAAATACAACAATTTGATTCTTCTTTTTTCAGTTAAGCACAATGTTAAACACTTGTCAATCTGTGATGTGCTCAGCACGAGATCGAATCACGACTTTTGAAGCCGTAAGTCCATAGACATGCCGCTGAGCCAATGGGAGAAGAGATAGAAGCAAAACCTCACACTGCATTCTTACAAACATTATTTTATGAAGTTTCATAAGAACCAGACTTAATGAAGTATTCTGTACAAAAATACACACGGCCGAGTCATATAATCAGTAACTAACTGTAGTCAAAACAAACACGCAGTTTACACGGCCTTATGACGAATAGTCAAGGAAAAATATCTTATGTCGATCATTAACGCCCTCTGTTGTCCTTCCTGGGTAGAGTTTACGTCAGTTTGAAATATATAATATTACTTCATTTGTTTTGAAAGACCTGGCATGGCCAGGTGGGTTAAGGCATTCGAATCGTAATCTGAGGGTCGCGGGTTCGAATCCCCGTCGCACCAAATATGCTCGCCCTTTCAGCCGTGGGGGCGTTATAATGTTTCAGTCAATCCCACTATTCGTTGGTAAAAGAGTAGCCCAAGAGTTGGCGGTGGGTAGTGATGACTAGTTGCCTTCTCTCTAGTCTTACACTGCTAAATTAGGGACGGCTAGCGTAGATAGTCCTCGTGTAGCTTTGCGCGAAATTAAAAAAAAATTGTTTTAAGTCCAAAGCCTAACAAAGAGCTACACACGTTGCTTCCAGCATAGGGATTAATTAAATAATTTTAGAGTTATGAGCCCCCAACTCACGTCCGAGCTGCAAAGTTGCTAAAATGTGTTTGTTTCGGATTATCGCGCAATGCTGCACCAGGGCTATCTGCGCTAGACGCCCATAATTTTTTGAAAGATAGCCTAAATTTAGGGTAGTCAACAGCACGTACCCAGCACCTCTTGGGTTTTCCGCTGGTACAATGGTAAGTCTACGAATTTACAACGCTAAAATCAGGGGTTCGATTCCCCTCGATGGACTTAACAAATAGCCCGATATGGCTTTGCAATAAGAAAACACACGCATACCACCTCTTGGAATATTATATTAAATAGTACAAGAACGCCCGTGTGTACATATCCTGGCTACTGGTTTAGCTGTTAATAATACTGAAGTATTTCTATACCTTTATATCGTTTACTTGCTGTTTCATCTCGTTATGGCTTAATTACCAGAAAACTCCAGTGTATCCTGCTTCTGGTTTAGTTGTTAATAATACTGAAGTATTTCTATACCTTTATATCGCTTACTTGCTGTTTCATCTCGTTATGACTTAATTACCAGAAAACTCCAGTGTATCCTGCTTCTGGTTTAGTTGTTAATAATACTGAAGTATTTCTATACCTTTATATCGCTTACTTGCTGTTTCATCTCGTTATGACTTAATTACCAGAAAACTCCAGTGTATCCTGCTTCTGGTTTAGTTGTTAATAATACTGAAGTATTTCTATACCTTTATATCGCTTACTTGCTGTTTCATCTCGTTATGACTTAATTACCAGAAAACTCCAGTGTATCCTGGCTACTGGCTAACTATTGATCTTACTCATGTATTTTTATGTGACTCATGGAACGTGAACTGCTTAAGTACTCTTTAAACCGCAGCTATCATATTTACGATTTCCGCGCTCAACCGTGTCTTTGATTTGGTTTTCATTCACTACACTTCAAGCTCTTCCATCTACGCACAAAACATAACCTTAATGATATTTTAATAACCATCATTACTATTTGTTTAAACATGAAATCGAGGAGAAAAAACACACGAAACGATGGCTGTTGGCCTAACAAATAAAACCATCCTTGTTTTAAATAATTTTACAATCATTTCAGCTTTCAGAGTGGCACACCTGTATCTTTCTGACTTGCAATGCTTGGCCCGGCATGACCAGGTGGTTAAGACATCGAGTCGTAATCCGAGGGTTCGAATCCCCGTCACACCAAACATGTCGTGGTGGTATTATAATGTGACGGTCAATCCCACTATTCGTTGATAAAAAAAGTAGCCCAAGAGTTGTCGGTGGGTAGTGATGACTAGCTGCCTTCCCTCTAGTCTTGTTTGTTTCTGAATTTCGCACAAAGCTACTCGAGGGCTATCTGTGCTAGCCATCCCTAATTTAGCAGTGTAAGACTAGAGGGAAGGCAGCTAGTTATCACCACCCACCGCCAACTCTTGGGATACTCTTTTACCAACGAATAGTGGGATTGACCGCACATTATAACGCCCCCATGGCTGAAAGGGCGAGCATGTTTGACGCAATGGGGATGCGAACCCGCGACCCTCAGATTACGAGTCGCACGCCTTAACACGCTTGGCTATGTCGGGCCCCCTCTAGTCTTAATCTGCTAAATTAGGGACGACTATCGCAAATAGCCCTCGTGTAGCTTTGCGCGAAATTCAAAAATAAACTTACAATGCTAGAAATCGGATTTCGATACCCGTGGTGGGCAGAACACAGATAGCCAGCCCATTGTGTAACTTTGTCCTTAATTTCAAACAGCTGTACTAACTTTCACTGAATACTGATTCCTATATAATAACAACAACATGTCATTATCATAGCAAAACAAAACCGAATTCTGAGTTTTAGTTATTTGCTTGGATTCGATTTGTTTATTCACCCATCGAACTTATTCCACACAACTCACTATCTTAATATATCTGTTACTACAAGGGCAGCTTGAACAGAGAATGATAAAAAGGAAGACACAATAAAAAAAAATTCCATGTCCTGTAGAGAGTTCGAAGGCCATTAATTCACTGAAGTTCACGGCGCCATGTTTCTTGAAAGGGTTCCGCGTCGTGCAGCTAGATTCAATAATTCATATACACGTTCGGCCTTAGAAGACAAAGAAATCACACAATGTCCTGTTAATGACACAACCACGTCAAGCTAAGTTATGAGGTTATTCAAGCAACATTCTCCTCAAACCGAGCCTTAAATGTTGGTGCGAAATATTAGCTGACAATATATTCTACACAACAGGCTGGTATAGTTTTAAACATGGCAGCAAATTATTGTGGATTGAAGTTCGTATGTAATTCCGCGCTCATCACAATTAGAACCGGGCGTGGCCTATTGGTTAGCATGCCACATCGTGAATACAAGGTTCCCGTTGCACCACAATCGAGCGTCTCACTTGGAGCTGTTGGAAGCGTTATAAGAGTGATGGTTAACTACAAATAATAGATTAGTGTGGCCTAAGTGTTGGTGATAAATGATACTGACTTATATGCATTCCTTCTACTCAATCAGTTCAAATTTAACACCGAAATAAACGAGTATGTGTCACCTTTACTTAACGTCGAAACAAGCGAGTGCATGACACCTATAATTAACATAGAAACAAGCAAGTGTGTGACACCCGTAATTAACACAAAAACAAACGAGTATGTGACACCTGTAATTAACATAGAAACATACGAGTGTGTGATACCTCTAATTAATATAGAAACAAGTGAGTGTGTGACAACAAACAATAATTAACATATAAACAAGCGAGTATGTGACAACAAACCATAATTAACATAGAAACATGAGAGTGTGTGATACCTGTAATTAACATAGAAACAAGCAAGTGTAACAACAAACAATAATTAACATAGAAACAAGCAAGTATGTGACAACAAACAATAATTAATATAGAAACAAGCGAGTGTGTGACAACAAACAACAATTAACATAGAAACAAGCAAGTATGTGACAACAAACCATAATTAATATAGAAACAAGCGAGTATGTGACAACAAATCATAATTAATATAGAAACAAGCGAGTGTGTGACAACAAACCATAATTAATATTGAAACAAGCGAATATGTGACAACAAATAATAACTAATATAGAAACAAGCGAGTATGTGACAACAAATCATAATTAATATAGAAACAAGCGAGTGTGTGACAACAAACCATAATTAATATTGAAATAAAAAGTGTGTGACAACAAACAATAATTAATATAGAAACAAGCGAGTGTGTGACAACAAACAACAATTAACATAGAAACAAGCGAGTATGTGACAACAAACAATAATTAATATAGAAACAAGCGAGTATGTGACAACAAACAATAATTAATATAGAAACAAGCGAGTGTCTGACAACAAACAACAATTAATATAGAAACAAGCGAGTATGTGACAACAAATCATAATTAATATAGAAACAAGCGAGTGTGTGACAACAAACCATAATTAAAATAGAAATAAGAGAGTATGTGACACTTGTAATTAACATAGAAACAAACGAGTATGTGACAACAACCCATAATTAACATGAATGAAAACAAGTGTTTACAACTAACTATAAACTGCCTACAGCAAACACGTTCAAAACTGACATCATAGTGACGAGGAATTATTATATTTATTTAGTTTTTAATATTCTTATGGTTAATTTTTCGAACACTCTTTGCGGCGTTAACGAATATTAAGATGTATGTAGACAGTGGAGCCGCCTATCGTAGCAACCTAAGAAACAAGAATGGTGCATGAAAGATGTCCCCTCTTCCTAAAATGTCTCCAACGATGGAAAAACCAATAATAAAGGGGAATAGGTCATAGGTTTATTATACCATAGGGACAAAACTTAGCATTAAAGATACCCGCACTTAATTTGCATAATGATATGAATAAAATAATAACAATTAGCAGATCTATTACATAAAGTTCCTTCTAACAAAATGTTCTTTTATGTAATATTGTCAAGTAATTTAGCCACGTTTTTTGTTTACTTACAATTTTCAGTGATG
This sequence comes from Tachypleus tridentatus, assembly GCF_004210375.1. Classification (NCBI taxonomy): domain Eukaryota; kingdom Metazoa; phylum Arthropoda; class Merostomata; order Xiphosura; family Limulidae; genus Tachypleus; species Tachypleus tridentatus. The sequence goes on along the minus strand of NC_134825.1, from coordinate 9,404,003 downwards.
AATTTTGCTTACGCCAGAGTTTAAACAAGTTTCGCAGGGAGAATACAATTACTTAAGAATGCCTACTAATATTATTTAAATTTGCACACACACACACACATGATTCAAACATTCGATCGTATTTAGGCTACGTATGACAGCGTTCCAACAATTACGTAATCGTGTTTCCTTAGAAACCAGCACGTCTTGCGCAGTGCTGCAATAAACAGAGCGCGATCTGAAGGCAAAAATTACAGTTATTTTTTGACCCCAGAAACTACGAAATCTGTAAGATAAGAAAATGGACAGTTAACCTTACAACTGGGCATGAAAGGGTTTAGAAATAACACGTGGGTGTCATTTAAAATTTACAGACCTTCTCCGAGACCAATCTCTTTAGTTGGTGTGGTATTTCTCAAGTGGGAGCGAGACCATCTTTAAATACTTTCTTCATAACCTCTTAGTTTTGTACCATAATATTGATGTTATTGGTTTTCAGAAAATAATAAAAGCTTTCAATAATTTTATCTTGATGTTATCTGAGTCGAGTGTTATTACGTCATTAGACAGCCGCTCCTGGCGCGTAGTTATGACCTAGAGTTTATCACAAGTCAACAAAGACCATATCAATACCTTAAGAACAGCGTAATTTTGTATTCCAGGGAATCGTAGTTACTCACAACAAGTTGTTTCTTCGTTTCGGATGTTCATACAAAGCTGCACAGCTATCTGCGCTAGCTATCCCTAAATGGAAGGTAGCTAGGCCACAGCATCCACTGAACTCTTTATTGTAATTGAATAGTGTGGTGTTTGGCCATTACCATAAACTATACAACAACAAACTTTAATCGATGCTTGTTGTGCTTTCTGATAAACACCGCAAAACCTGATTTGGCGTGTTTTATACCTTCTAATAAAGAACATCACAAAACCTTCCGACAAACAAACAGCATCATAAACCATGATTTGGCGAATTTTACATCTTCTGACAAAGAACATCACAAAACCTGATTTGGCGTGTTTTACACTTTCTAATAAAGAACATCGCAAAACCTTCCGACAAACAAACAGCATCATAAACCATGATTTGGCGAATTTTACATCTTCTGACAAAGAACATCACAAAACCTGATTTGGCGTATTTTACACCTTCTAATAAAGAATATTACAAAATCTGATTTGGTGTATTTTAAATCTCCTGATAAACAAAACTGCTCACTTGAATAAATTGTGTGTGTGTGTGTGTGTGTGTAAGTAAATGTTGAAAATCAAAAACAGCTAATACAATCTCTTACAAAATTACAACAAAGTAAAATGAAAAAGTGGCTGTTACTAGATGTCCAAAATACGTTAGAATAGCATTATTGGTTTGGTTTGAATTTCGCGCAAAGCTACACGAGGGCTATCTTTACTAACTGTCCTTAATTTAGCAGTGTAAGACTAGAGAGAAGGCAGCTAGTCATCACCACCCACCACCGGCTCTTGAGATACTCTTTTACCAACGAATAGTGGGATTGACCGTCACATTATAACGCACCAATGCCTGAAAGGGCGAGCATGTTTGGTGTGACGGGGATTCGTATCCGCGACCCTCGGATTACGAGTCGAATGCTTTAACCACCTGGCCATGCCGGGCCAATAGCATTATTAAGACCTTTATGCTATTCTGTTTCACAGGCAAAGCGAATGCTATAAATAATTTCACTTGAGACACCTGAAACGTCATTACAAGCAACAGTTTACACTGTGCTCTTATATCACATTGTGTTTCATGTACATTTCATTGTTGGAGTGTTAGTATATTGTGTGTATGTGTTTTACCTTAATTTAGCAGTGTAAGACTAGAGGGAAGGCAGCTAGTCATCACCACCCACCACCGGCTCTTGAGATACTCTTTTACCAACGAATAGTGGGATTGACCGTCACATTATAACGCACCAATGCCTGAAAGGGCGAGCATGTTTGGTGTGACGGGGATTCGTATCCGCGACCCTCGGATTACGAGTCGAATGCTTTAACCACCTGGCCATGCCGGGCCAATAGCATTATTAAGACCTTTATGCTATTCTGTTTCACAGGCAAAGCGAATGCTATAAATAATTTCACTTGAGACACCTGAAACGTCATTACAAGCAACAGTTTACACTGTGCTCTTATATCACATTGTGTTTCATGTACATTTCATTGTTGGAGTGTTAGTATATTGTGTGTATGTGTTTTTCTACAACAAGGTTTTGTGTGTTATCATAAGTTGAGCTATGGGTGACCAATTGATTGGCGTCTAAGGCTTCGGATCACAAAGCCTAAATCGTGCTTGTGATACGCATCTGAACACTGTTCCCATTTTCAGCTCTGGGGAATCGTAATTGTAACAGTTAATCCTGTTATTTGATACACAGTAAATGTTTAGACAATGGATGCTACTGACTAATGCAGTTACCAGTTTAATATCACAGATAACCATGTGTCGCATAAAGAGTCATTCCGGTTGAAAACATCACATGACATTATTATAAAAGTAAATAATTTAAATATAACATTTCTCAAGGTTTGTTGACTGGTTAAAGTTACACAAAACAACACAAATGGCTATCTATGCGCTGCTCACCATCGGTATCGAAACCCGGATTATAGCGTCGTAAGTTCGCAATGTACCGCTGTGTCACTGGGGTGTGGGTTCATAAGGGGTTTTCTTTTCTTTATTTTAGCAAAGCCACATAGGGCTATCTGCTGAGCCCACCGAGGGGAATCGAACCCCTGATCTTAGCGTTCTAAATCCGTAGACTTACCGTTGTACCAGCGGGGGTCCAAGGTTCGTAAGGATCAGTCAGCTTTTACTGAAGCGTTTACTGATTTTTTAAAAATATTTTTCCTTTAAACATCAATACCGTTCGTATAGATACGAGATATCACTTCAGTTTTTGTTTCATTAATTATATGGTTCCTTTTCTTTACCGTAAGACAAAAAACACATTATAATAGATTAATACGAAAAAAAAAGAAAAACGCCTGAGATTTGATAGAGGTGAGGAATTCTAGAAAGAAAAACTTTACGTTGTCTTGAAAGGAAGCAGGTGGCAATAGAAAAGCTTTTCTCTTTGGTTTGAATGTGGATTTTTGGATCTCCTGCTGGCCTTTAATGTATTTTTTGGAATGGATCCGAGGAGAGAGACTCCTGGGGCCGACACCGATGTCTCAGGGCACTGTACAGCTACAGACAGCTTGTAACGGAAAACCTTGAAACAAGGAACTGCAGGAAGAAAGTTTTTTCACTTATGTAACAAGAGTCAGTGCCTGTGCCACGTTACTTTTACTAAACCGCTGGTCGCACTATCTTGTATATGTTACCAAACGAATCGCCTCGGCCCCGAAGATCCCTTGTGGCACAGTGGTATGTCTGTGGACGTACAGTGCCAGAAACTGGGTTTCGATACTCACGATGGGCAGAGCACAGATAGTACACTGTATAGATTTTAACTTAACTTCAAAACAAACGAACAGTCCCTAGGTTTAAAAAATGATCAAACTTGTTTTCCACCCTTAGAGAACCTGAAAACTGACACTGATTTACATTAGACCTACTAACTGTGCTTGACTTGGTTAAATAAACTTGTATTATAACGACAATGACCATTAAAGTAGAAAAATGTAAAACACTAGTTCAGTAATTTGTAAGTGTGGACCCACGGGTTCGCTAGTCTCTAAGTAGACTAGTACGTATTTGAAGTCCTTCAAATTTCAAGTAAATATTGGTACAAAAGTGATTCAACATACGTTTGTTCTAATTTATAAATCCCACTGATGATGACGTAATCTATTCAAAAAGTACCCGTTCAAGTGATCTCCAAACTTTCATGAAATGAGTATTTATTCAACAAAGGGAAATGTGTTCCCTTTCCTCCAGTCTTGCCTTACTTCGAACACTTCTTCGAACCACATTCACGCGCTCACTATGAAGCACGCGCGGAAGTAAAGTTCGCACAAGTTTCTGCATTTCGCAATTTATCCACAAATATCAATAAACCCCGAAAGGAAAGTCACGTTCCGGTTAATCATATAATTATAAAGTTACGGCTCTCGGGTTTTTCAATTTTCGACACAGCTAAAGATTGGACCACCCTGGTGTAAGTAACTTTAAGGCAGGACTTTTCGTTTGCTGCTCCTTAAATTATACCTAAGCCTAACTGAAATCACATTCTTGCAATATTCAGCACATACCGCCCGTGGAGAATAGCTTTGTGTTGTGTACATTACTCATTAGAAATATGCGGCCTCTGCGACACGAAAGGGAAGCAAACATCTAAGATCAGTATGGGTGTTTCTCGAGTACAAACGTAACAACAGGTGGCACTGTTATGAGTTTACCTTGGGCAAGGGACTGAACACTACACCACTTCCATGAGCCAACAATACCAGCGCGAATACGATTTCTTTACAAAGTGGTGTGTGTGTTTTTCTTACAGCAAAGCCACATCGGGCTATCTGCTGAGCCCACCGAGGGGAATCGAACCCATGATTTTAGCGTTGTAAATCCGTAGACTTACCGCTGTACTAGCGGTGTAAATATTATTTGCTCTGCTCCTTTCATTTTACTCAACTTTACGTAATAATTAAACACACTGGCTAGTGAGTGTCTTACTATCAGTCACAACATGCTTTTAAACATTTATATTTACTTTAATCATGTTTAAGAGAACAAAACCGACTAACACTGATTATTTTAACGTATTTATTTTCGGATTGACAATGAAATATAGCCTAAAGTCATTTGTGTAGTGTCAGATTCCAAGGTAACTAACCGAAACTAATCATGTTAAATATGCCAGAAAAACATAATGCCATGTCATCAAAATGAAATATTAAGTTGGCTGTTTGGCTCAGGAAAGTCAGTGACAACTTGCCATTTAATATTGTGGCATGTTATCAAACATGTGGTTTTATAAAGTGGACCAAACCATTTAATGGAAATGATGTTAGAGATCTCATTTCTCCAAAGGTAAAACTGGAAATATGATTTTGGATTTATTTTTGGTGAATGTTTCATTGGTCAATGCCATATTCACATAACTAAATTAATTCGGCTTACTAAATGTTGAGTTAGGTCCAGCATGGTCACGTAGTTAGGGCGCTCAAGTTGTAATTCGAGGGTCGCAGGTTCGAACCACCATCACACCAAACATGTTCGCCCTGTCTGTCAACCGTGGGGGCGTTATAATGTATCTTTCAATCCCACTATTCGTTGGCAGTGGATGGTGATGACTAGCTAGCTACCTTTCCTATAAACTTACACTGCTAAATTAGATACAGTTAGTGTAGCTTTGCGCGAAATAAAAAACAAAAAACAAATAAATGTTGAGTTACAAAGGATTTAGACACTACAAAATGTACACTTATCTTCCCGAACCTATAAACAGCCTACTATTTTATCTTAATATCATGACCAAAGATGAACACCAATGGTTTACACTAATCTTCCCGAACCTATAAACAGCCTACTATTTTATCTTAATATTATGACCAAAGATGAACACTAATGTTTTACACCGACCTTCCTGAACCTATTAGTAGCCTACTATTTTATCTTAATATCATGACCAAAGATAAACACTAATCTTCCCAAACCTATAAATAGCCTTCTATTTTATCTTAATATTATTGCCATAGATGAATACTAATGGTTTACACCGACCTTCCTGAACCTATAAGTAGCCTTCTATTTTATCTTAATATTATGACCAAAGATGAACACCAATGGTTTACACTAATCTTCCCGAACCTATAAAGAGCCAAATATGTTATCTTAATATCGTTACCAAAGATAGTTTTTTGTTTATTTTTCAAGTCTACTAATCAATGTTAATATTTATAAACTACCTTTATTTAGTAATAGTTTTGGAGTTTTACTTTTCCATACATCAAAATATTTTTCATCCGCTTATGGCTTTTCTTCGATACATTTTATGAACCTAAAGGCAAAAATTAATTACGCAAAAAATAATTCCTCTCTTGAAAAACTCACTTTACGTTTTTAAAAACTCGTATTAACTATTCGCGCATAATTGTTATCTTTTCCAGGCTGCCATACAAAACTACAAAAACAAGTTTAAATGTCACCGAATATATAATTCTGTTCATTGTGAGGACATTTCATACGTGTATGATTGTAAACATCTAAAGGGAAATATTTTGTTAAATACATTCCTTGCTGGGATATCGTTAGGGCTTCGGATTTACAACGCTAAAACCAGGGGTTCGATTCCCATCGGTGGAGACAGCAGATGGCCCAATTTGCCATTAACCAGTTACTAAAAAGCTTAATAGCTTGGCCTGGTCAGATGGTTAGGGCGCTCGATTCGCAATATATGGTCTTGAATTCCATCTCACCACACATGCTAGCCCTTTCAACCGTGGAGACATTATAATGTGATGGTTAAAACCATTATTTGTTGCCATCGCCAACTCTTGGGATGTGATGATTAGCTGTCTTCCCTCTAGTTATCACTGCTAGATTAAGTACGACTAGCTATTTGCGAACTTCTACACAAACCAAGTTTATTTGTCAAGTCTAACCTTCAAGTGGTCTAAACTTAACCAATCCGAGGTGTGTACAAGTATATATTCAGAAAAATGTAGACACTTTAAGAAAAATATATAATCCAGTCACGAAATCTATCGACTCGATTTTGGATGAAAAACTAGTTATACTTGATTGTAAAAATATTATAAAGACAAAAATTAAATATTACATTTACACCCGACAGTGTTTGTGTTTTCTTATAGCAAAGCCACATGGGGTTATCTGCTGAGCCCACCGAGGGGAATCGAACCCCTGATTTTAGCGTTGTAAATCCGTAGACATACCACTGTACTAGCGAGAGGCTACACCCCACAGAATATCTCCTCTTCAGTGTTTACACAATCACACTTAAAATAATAATAACAATCAAGCTGAAATAAAACTCGACTTTCGGGAATCATTCTGAGACTCATGTGCGTGACAAAGATTCTTGTTCGAAGCTCAAGTGCGTGTCTGTTAGGGGTGGTGGTGACGGGTAGGTAGTGAGTCGCGGTAGTTGTAAAGGAGAAGTGTGGAACTCAAGACCATATCGACAAAAATTCCAGGGGTAACATGCGCACGAATGAAATATTTGTGACGGAAACAAATGACGTTACAGGTTCGTAAAAACTTCTTTAGAAAGTAATGCGATATGTAATACTGTATAACACACTATTTAAAGCCAGATATATAATTGAATTAATGGGATATCAGGTGTTTTGATTTAAAGAAACTCATGTCTGATTTTTTGTGCATTTTTTTACAGTAACGTCATACTAGAATATCTACTGGGTCCACCGTAAGGTATCAAATCCCCGCTGTCCCAGCGGGGGATATTTTATTTCAGAAAAAAATTTAAATTAAAAACGAAGATGACTTACGGGTTTACAACGCTAAAATCAGGGGTTCGATTCCCCTCGGTGGAAACAGGAAATACCCCAGTGTGGTTTTACTATAAGAAAACACACAACTGAAATCAAATACTGTTTAGCTAACGTTTATATTACGTTACAGTGGTGCCTGGTCGCGGAGCAGGCCTTGTGAAACCTCCGATGTGGTGCCAGGTCGCGGAGCAGGACTTGTGAAACCTCCGGGTGCCAGGTCGCGGAGCAGGCCTTGTGAAACTTCCGATGTTTGCTGAACTTCTTTTTTATTTTGTTTCACCATAAAAAGTTTATCAGAGAAAGTCGAAGTTGTTTCGTTTTGATAATTTTAATTATCTGCTTATCATTATTTTAATCTGAAAACTGCTGTAAACGATTCGCCTGCTGTACTGATTGTTTATATCAATGGTTCCCAACCTTTAATAGGTGTACCCCGCGATGACCTGTGACAAACATTAAGGCAAAATAAAGGTCAGTCATGAAAAATAGCAGTCTGTGAGTTAGTAACGTATTCCACTAGCTAACTCTCAACGTTCACATATTGATGACTTACCTCTGAATCTCTTATTTTGGTCTACATTTATATTATACAAACCACGTAAGTTTCTGTATAGAAACGTATAATCATCGGGTATACGCCACTGGTTCAAAGGTCTGACTTCAGGTATTAAAAAAACCTGAGGACCATTGGTTTATAGTAAGTCTGTGTACTATACTAAGGATATATATAAACAAGTCGTCTAATATACTAACTGTTTATAATATAGATGTAAACAAGTCGTCTAATATACTAACTGTTTATAATATAGATGTAAACAAGTCGTCTAATATACCAACTGTTTATAATATAGCTGTAAACAAGTCGTCTAATATACCAACTGTTTATAATGTAGATGTAAGCAAGTCGTCTAATATACCAACTGTTTATAATGTAGATGTAAACAAGTCGTCTAATATACCAACTGTTTATAATATAGATGTAAACAAGTCGTCTAATATACCAACTGTTTATAATATAGATGTAAACAAGTCGTCTAATATACCAACTGTTTATAATATAGCTGTAAACAAGTCGTCTAATATACCAACTGTTTATAATGTAGATGTAAACAAGTCGTCTAATATACCAACTGTTTATAATGTAGATGTAAACAAGTCGTCTAATATACAACTGTTTATAATATAGATGTAAACAAGTCGTCTAATATACCAACTGTTTATAATATAGATGTAAACAAGTCGTCTAATATACCAACTGTTTATAATATAGATGTAAACAAGTCGTCTAATATACTAACTGTTTATAATATAGATGTAAACAAGTCGTCTAATATACCAACTGTTTATAATATAGATGTAAACAAGTCGTCTAATTTACTAACTGTTTATAATATAGACGTAAACAAGTCGTCTAATATACTAACTGTTTATAATATAGATGTAAACAAGTCGTTTAATATACCAACTGTTTATAATATAGATGTAAACAAGTCGTCTAATATACTAACTGTTTATAATATAGATGTAAACAAGTCGTCTAATATACCAACTGTTTATAATATAGATGTAAACAAGTCGTCTAATATACTAACTGTTTATAATATAGATGTAAACAAGTCGTCTAATATACCGACTGTTTATAATATAGCTGTAAATAAGTCGTCTAATATACTAACTGTTTATAATATAGATGTAAACAAGTCGTCTAATATACCAACTGTTTATAATATAGATGTAAACAAGTCGTCTACTATACTACATTAACTGTTTATAGTTCAGATGTAAACGAATCGTCTAATATACCAACTGTTTATAATATAGATGTAAACAAGTCGTCTGCTATACTACATTAACTGTTTATAGTTCAGATGTAAACAAGTCGTTCAGAGATACAGACGGTTTCTTTTCCATGACACGATGACTTTGTATTGTTGTGGTTACAGATAGAAACAAGTGAACGTTATGTACAATTGAAGCTTGTGTCGGTTTACATAATGTCACTGTTTTCGAATTCGGTGTGTGCGTTTGCTTTCATTTAGCAAAGCCACTTCGGGCTATCTGCTGAGTCCACCGAGGGGAATCGAACCCCTGATTTTAGCGTTGTAAATCCGTAGACTTACCGCTGTACTAGAGGGGGGACTTTAGAATCCGGAAAGTGAACGCAAGCGATACTATTTTAATAACGTAAACGACGTGCATTCATGTGAAAGTAAAAATTCCCATGTGTTTTTCTTTGATTGTGTCAAAATAAGCTACTTCCTGCTTCAAGTGCATTACCACACGCACGTTTATATATGTAAACATCTATAAGTATTTTTAACTTTAACATAATAACACTTCCAATCGTCCACTTGTTTTCAAATCGATGCATGTCTTGGCGACTTGCCCTAGCTGCACAGTAGTGGGAGGTTCCCGTTGTACTAGTTCAACCACAGGTCCTAGTCTTGACCGATCGAGCCGTGATTCACGCTGTTTTGTCACGCACACGCACTGTAACTAGCGACACCATGACGATCTGTGTCCTGAGCTTTAGGGCAATGTCCTAGCTTTTCCACTCACACACACAAGTCTCCATGTGTGTGTTCGGGAGAATAATGCTCTCTTCTCTCTATTATGTACAACAGAAGTCATCTCATTTTGACGACAAAGGTGGTAAAAAGAAAGACAGACGTAAATGCTCTCCTGGTACAAAACCGAGTTAACTGATGAAGCCACATTAACATGATAGAAGCGATGATCAGTACTTGCTTTTAACGTGTTGTTTTCATTAAACATATTCTACGCAGACCAGCACAAAGCACTGTGTGGAAGTTGGCTAGTTAGCAAAAGTTATTTGTTTTGAAACATTTACAAACCCCAGGATATATGAAAGGTTATGTGAAACAGGTCATCTACTATAATTAACTTATTGGATAGGTAAGACTAATGAACGTTAAAAAGCCAATCGATAAACCATAACCATGAATGAATGGTTAATCAGAATTCCGATGACGGTCAATTAGAAAAATTTAATCCGTAGCTGGTCAATCATAAAACCAACTACAAAGGCATCAAATTTTAACATCGTGAAGAAAGCCATTCAGCAAATCTTAATATCTTGAAGAAACCCAATTAGCAAATCCTGCACAACTGGTATCGTGGATCCTTCCAGATCCTTTTATGTTTACCCTCACTGACACAGCGGTATATCTGCGGGCTCACATTGCTAGAAACCGGGTTTCGATACCTGTGGTGGACAGAGCAGAGATAGCCCATTGTGCAGCATCGTGCTTAATTCTAAACAAACAAACATTTTATATTTTAGCCGCACATCATCCAAGTACTACGCGAAGATATTAGCAAAACAGGAAGTGTTGATAAATGAAGTACGTTAACCAAAACCTAAACACTTTCTTGTTCTACTAATATAGAAAACAATAATCACAGGGATCTCGAAACCGAAATGGCATATGTAGGGCACATACCATCAGATAGGAATATAAATATGGACTTTAAAACCGAAGTGACATATTTACGTCACATACCGAGAGAGAGAAAACAACAAACAGGGATTTTGAAACCGAAATGACATATGTATATATAGGTCACTTAACAACAGAGATCTTGAAACCGATACAACATATGTAGGTCACATAAAAACAGGGATCTTGAAATCGAAACGACATATGTAGGTCACATAACAACAGGGACCTTGAAACCGAAACGTCATATGTAGGTCACATAACAACAGAGATCTTGAAACCGAAACGACATATGTAGGTCACACGACAACAGGGATTTGAAACCGAAACGACATATGTAGGTCGCATAACAACAGGGACCTTGAAAACCGAAACGACATATGTAGGTCACACAACAACAGGAATCTTGAAACCAAAACGTCATATGTAGGTCACATAACAACAGGGATCTTGAAACCGAAACGTCATATGTAGGTCACATAATAATAGGGATCTTGAAACCGAAACGTCATATGTAGGTCACATAACAACAGAAGCGACAATATGTTCTTCTTGTTAATGTAAAGCAACACAATAGGTGTACAGTGTCCACCGCGGGGCTTCGAACTGCAGATTTTAGCATTGTATGACCGTAAACTTACTGCTCAATAAAAATAAAAATATATAAAGAATATATTGACAAGCTTGTACAACGAAGCACAGTTCTTACTGAAACTCCAACGTCCATTCGCAAGATTCATACAAATTAACAATGGTTATTCAAATATACTGACATAAAATAATATATACGTATATAAAACTATCCAGGAACTGGCTTATCAGGAAGATAATAATAAAAACAGTAGCCACCCATACTAAGCCCAAACCATAAAATGTCTCCATCATCCAACTCAAAAAGCTTATATATGATGCGCAGTAATGTATAAATTGTCGTTTTGCCAACTCAAACAGCTTATATGTGATGCGCAGTAATGTATAAATTGTCGTTTTGCCAACTCAAACAGCTTATATGTGATGCGCAGTAATGTATAAATTGTCGTTTTGCTTGTTTTGATGTCACACATTAACATGAAGAACTGCAATTTCATTAAAGACCTCAGGTCAAAATTAAATGAATGTGCAATTGGATGAAGGCCACATATTTCCCCTCGGTGGGCTGAGCAGATAGCCCAATGTGGCTTTCCTATAAGAAAAATACACGCCACATATTTAGACCATTTATTGGTAGGTAGTATTTCTCAATGAACATAAAGTTAGTTTTAGTGGTAGTAAATTCCATAAGGGTTGCTAATTGGTTGCTGGATGTGTATCAATGGGTTGGAGTCTTGGCAATGCTATAGTTATAAGGAACACAAATGAACATCTTATCAGATACAAACAAGTTTAAAACTAACACACATAAACCCAACAAAAGCACATAAAAACCAACTAAACAAAATGATGCTACAAATAAAAAAGAAACCAACACAATTTCAGAAAACCTTTATTCTTACCTACGAAGTACACAATTATAAGGTACCCGAAACCTAACAAACCCGATTGTCCACTACGACCCATAATGTCGACCTACCAATCATTTAACTACAACCTTGGTAAATACATAACGTGAGCATGTTATAAATATGTAACATCAGCCGGGTCCTCTTTCAAAGACTCTTTTAACTTTAAATATATTCTTAATCAACTAAATCATAAAGCCTTAATGTCCATTTTTGATGTAATCTCCCTCTTCACAGAAGTCCCAACAACTGAAGCCTGCAAGATAGCTTTAGAACTTTATATCCAAAACCTCAACCTATTGATACACACCCCCAGCAACCAGTTAGAAACCCTCATTCACTACCACCAAAACCAACTTTATGTTCAATAACCAAAACTATCAACAAATAAATATCCTAAGTATGGTGAATCCCGTGTCACCAGTTCTACCCAACATTTTCATGACACAGATTGAATCACAAGCGATCAGTTCAGCCTTACATCCACCACAATACTGGTACAGGTATGTTGACGATACAACTGGATGAATGGTTCAGGTTTGCAGCCATTTCAATATTTTCTAGCTTTAATACCACAAATAATCGCTTATACAAGTGAGAAGGACAGTCACAAAACACGTGAAACGGATGTTAAATAAAGGTGACGTTTAGCGTCGAGCTCAGCACGTCTATTTCGGCCGTTTTGAGTCGTGTGCTAGGCCCAAAACAGTGGCAAGATAAGGTCCAGCCAACAACTTTCATTTATATGTTTTTGTATGCCCAACCCTGACGAGTACTTTTTGCTAACAAATTTACGTAAGTGCATGTAGCTATAAGTCATACTCAGGGAGACAACGTACACCTAAAGTTCTAAACATGAAGACAAACTACAGATAAAGTCCTAAAGACAATGTACAACAAAGTAAAATTCTAATTATTAAGACATCCTACACGTAAAGTCCTAATAATTAAACCAATCTAATCAGCCGTTTCAAATTATGCAAGCTAGTAAAGACTTACCATTAAAATACTTGTTAATCCTAGTATTTGTATCGTACAGAAACAATAAAAGTATTAACCTGTACAAGTTTCTCTGTACCTTAATATGTATTTGATATCTACGGTTTATAAATAGATCTGTTGTTCGAAAAATGACGAAAATAAAACACATGGTATACTGTCATCACTCTATCCTTCGTTTTCTAAACCTAACCGTCTATTAAACAGTCTCAGAAATTGAGATTTGAAAGACCAGCAATAAACAAAACAAAGCAGCGAAATTTTCATATCGAGTAGGTTACCTTAACAGATCGTTATGTTATACGTAAAAATAATTCTAAGTACCTCTCTCCACTCCATTCTTACTATTAAAAAAAATCCAAAAGCAGTAAACCATAAATATTGCTTAAGATTAGGTATGACGTGTTTATTTAAAAGGGTATTTTATATGTGAAATATATATAGTAGATACTTCAAGTGACAAAGTGTCATCTTACTATGGAACTGTTCGTGAGTATTAGTCGTAATAGATTTTACTGCTGTACATTTTTTAGTAACTACGCTTGTTTCTGTATAGTTTTCTTTTTTGTCTCTGACTATATTCTTTACTCTGTATTATGCAAGCCTCACCTATTTTCGCACATTTTAGAACGTTCTTGTGCGTAAGAATCAACAATGTATTACGTGTGTATGTAATACTAGTGATTGACAATACTGTTGCAAGCGAACTTAAATGAATGTTCTAGTGACTCGCATGATTCCTATAAAAAGCAGCTAGCCAAGAGATGGAAGTAGTGTAATTACTGATCAGCTACAGTCAGTGTGCTATAAGCTTCGGAAGATATAACGTCTATTAATAGGAAAACTACGGAATTTGATCAGGAATGTTTACAAATTTCGAACATTACAAACCGTTCAATTTCACTGAATTACTTCGGAAGTTATTGTTTCTACGATTATATGAAATATCTTCTTCGGTAAGAAGTGAAATTATAATCGGCGTGATGCTTGCCAAGAAATACGTCGTTAGCTCAAGTGAGGTTGGTGACGATATGAACTCAGTATTAATTTGCTCGTCGTGAACATAGATTGCTGATAAAAAAATTCAATTCTAGACTAGATATAAGACTCAGTATTGTCTGTAAGTTTGGAAAACTGTCGTATGTAAACCATTTGTAATAACTATTAGTAATAACCGTTATAATAAATTGTACTGTTTTTAATGTTTGTGTATTAAAATATATTTGTGTTAAAAAAAGGAAACTGTATGTATTAATCTTGTTGGTAAAGAAAATAAATTTAACACATTTAAGCTACTAAGCTTAAATTAAAATTCCGGTTATTTATAATAGTAATACGTAACATAATAAGTCGGAAATAAATTATAATACGTAACACAATGACCAAATTCACGGACATGTTTCTGAAGAAGGAAGTAGTAGAATCTGTGCTTCAAACCAGTGTTCAAACCCTGTTTTTGTGAACATTTAATAGCATTTGACCTTTGACCTTTTAATACACAAGAATAAATGAGGGAGAATAGGTCTAAATAGAACCTGTCCTCCCAGGTCGCGTACAACGACCTAATACTTATCTAGACAGACAGCCACTGTGTAGGTTCAAAACAATTTGGAAGCTTTCTATCTTATTTTTATTACAATATAAGTTTTAACAATTTTTGTTTATGATTTTAAAACGTGATGCAATAAACGTTATATTATCTTACACATATATAAAAAGTGTTCTGTTTAATCCAAACGTTTCAGACATGTTACAACGTAACTCCGTATGAATGGACTAAAACATCACAGTTTGTGATTTGAGAAATCTGGTAACCTCAAATAAGACACATCCCAATGACGACATAAATTGTTTAGCAGTAGTAACCAAGTAACCAATTCATCACAGTGCGTACTTGAGATTAAACTATGATAATCGCGCGCTTGTCACACGTTTTATCTAATCAACTCACTATCAGTCACTGTTTGTGAATAATATCAGATATGTTGTTGCAAGTCTTAACTGAAAGTGAAGTGACCCTTATACAATGTCAACAAACAAGAATATCCGGTGTAAAACATTTAATAGGAAATGGGCTGCTCTACGGTACGGATATATTATAAATCCAGCCGGCAGGATAGCAACATCCCGCATTTAACATTATTGATACATATTTTACATGTATTAGAGACGAATGAATGTTTACTTTCTAATACTTTTAAACAGGGGTGAAACTCTGCCTTATTTTGCAAGGTGTTATTAGTACCGGGACTTATCTGAGCTGCTTCATTGTTTGTTTGTCTGTTTACACGTGGCTTTCTTTTAAAAAATAAAATGAAAAACAGGCCCCTTTCATCCAGCAGAGTACCTCTATCTTCTGTGAATACCACCCCTCCTTTTAAAGTACATCATAGAATGTTGCATGGCATTAGTCCTACAGATATAAAACATGTACAACATGGAAAGATACTCAACACACTAGTGCTACAGATATAAAACATGTTTTACATTGTTGAATGTTACTTAACACACTAGTCCTACAGATATAAAACATGTTGTACATTGTTGAATGTTACTTAACACACTAGTCCTACAGATATAAAACATGTTTTACATTGTTGAATGTTACTTAACACACTAGTCCTACAGATATAAAACATGTTTTACATTGTTGAATGTTACTTAACACACTAGTCCTACAGACACAAAACATGTTTTACATTGTTGAATGTTACTTAACACACTAATGCTACAGATATAAAACATGTTTTACATTGTTGAATGTTACTTAACACACTAGTGCTACAGATATAAAACATGTTTTACATTGTTGAATGTTACTTAACACACTAGTGCTACAGATATAAAACATGTTTTACATTGTTGAATGTTACTTAACACACTAGTCCTACAGATATAAAACATGTTGTACATTGTTGAATGTTACTTAACACACTAGTCCTACAGATATAAAACATGTTTTACATTGTTGAATGTTACTTAACACACTAGTGCTACAGATATAAAACATGTTTTACATTGTTGAATGTTACTTAACACACTAGTCCTACAGATATAAAACATGTTTTACATTGTTGAATGTTACTTAACACACTAGTCCTACAGATATAAAACATGTTTTACATTGTTAAATGTTACTTAACACACTAGTCCTACAGATATAAAACATGTTTTACATTGTTGAATGTTACTTAACACACTAGTCCTACAGATATAAAACATGTTGTACATTGTTGAATGTTACTTAACACACTAGTCCTACAGATATAAAACATGTTTTACATTGTTGAATGTCACTTAACACACTAACTCTACAGATATAAAACATATTGTACATCATGGAATGTCACTTAACTTAGAAGTGTTACAGATATAAAAATGACATATATATTTATATGTATCACGGTGTACGTAAAATATTGCCGTATGTCATAAAGTGTTATTTACGACACCACAATAAACATGTAAAAGCATACTGTATGTCATAAAGTGTTATTTAACGCAGTATTCTTACATATATATATATATATTACTTAACATAATATTCAAATGCATACTTATTATATGCTATTTACTTCGTCACAGTAAACCTAAATATGTACAAACTTGTCATGCACTATATATTCAGATACAAACTACGTACACGGCTCATAAAGGAAACTAGATTTTAAAGAAATAAACTGTGAAAACACGAAATTACATTAGCAGTTCCAACACTAATCTGAGTGATTCAACACTGTATTTGTTACTATGTGTATGGAGTACACACGAGAACATCCTTTGATCAGTGGAGCTTGACGAGAAGTTCTCTAGGTCACCACCAGGGTGACAAGGTCAAGTTTAAAATGTTTTGAAAGTTGCTCGCCTGAATCCCACGTTTCTTCGGTTGCAGTTTGTGGCAGACGATAAAGTTCAGTTGAACTTCAACGACATAAAACTGTTCTTTCAGATAAATCGTTTCCCTCAAACATACAAACAACAACGATTTTTATAATATTTAAATTACGGGTGACCTCGGATCTAAATTGCATCTTCATATCACTAAAAGCAAGTAATGGACAGGGGGTTGCATACGTAAAGACTTTTACCTGCAAGTGAAGGTTTTTGAATGTCTATTTAGCACACGCATAAAGAAACTGAGCACAATGATCGAATGACCGCTTCTTCAAATTTTTTACTATCTATATTTCGAATATCGTAAATAAAATAACAACCTATTTCTTCAGAATGTAATTTTATTAACTATATATTTCGCTATTACAGGTTCTTTAGGAGCTATCGAAGCCTTACAATTACACTTATATTAATATTACTAATTTAACAGCAAAATACTGAGCTAATGCAGTTATATTCTGGCTATATAGGTCGTGGTTTTATTTACCTTTATAGAAATGTCTCATAACAAACACCAGCTTGTGTTACAGTTAAAAATAATAAAACCATCTATTAAGTTTCACACAATCTCACTGTTGTAACAGTGTATCAAGACAGCTGAAATGGGTTTTAAAACTGTTATTATAATAAAGTAGAGAACAACGTTTTAATACTCATAAAAACCGCCTTCAGATACATTTTTACGTCAAGAGGATTTCTCGCCACCACGAATCTCGTTGCTTGTTGTCGAATGAACACAGTACGCATGTGTGGCTGATTTATCAGGCGCAAGAGTTAAAACAGCAGAGTAACTCGTTAACAAAGCTACAAATATTAAGGATAAAACAGCATTAATTAACACACAAACAAGGTGAGTTATAGTCGAAGCAAGGTTAAACACAGAGAACAAAATAATTAATAACAACTGACACTCTTGAGTGTTTACTAATTGAGGTACATAACACAACACTGAGTAACTTTAAGATGAACATAAGCACTATTGACAGGAATGTTCATATTTAAAAACACTCCACAAGAGAATAAAGCAACATAAAATTTAGTTTAAAATTATTATAATTTTAATATTATTTGTGGCAGAACACTGAGAAGGTACTTATTACTCACACCTGTTTCGAAAGTGTGATAAACACTGCGTTTTGTTTATTCAAAACTAACGGATAATCCACATGTTAAATCCTAGAACAAACTGTTAATTGTAAGCTTTAGGCTAACTAAAAAAATTTCAACTTCTTTTCTGTAACCAGCGAATTATTTGATAGCCATGTTTTCACATGTCAGTTCATCCAAAAGCACACTTCAGTACCAAATATAAAAAAAAACAAATTAATAATAAATTAATAAAAATATGTTGCCATAAGCATCAAATCACTTTCTTATGAACTACAACAAGATGGCAGTAGCAGGTTTAGGTAGTTAAATTATATCTAAATGCTAAAAGCACAGACTCATGGTGAAGGGGGTTATTATATCACGAACCTAAGAATTTGACCTCAACACAGACAAAGTAAAATCTCTCTGATAAAGTTTCCCCAATGGATGTAACAATACCTGCTACATTATGCTGTACATTCCTTCCACGCACCACTGACGACGTCACGCTCAGGTAACTATCTGTGAGAGCGTGATATGCTAGCAATCTCATACTCGAATTCTTTGGAGTCACGTGCACGAACAACAACAGTGACCACACATTACGCATACCTTGAAATACTCCTGCCCACACTCTAGGGCCACAAGAAGTTGGTGACAAAGCAGAATATCTTCTGGAACTATGGGCTGTCATGCATAAACAGCTGAGCCAAACTAGTAGCAATAAAATCTAACTCTTCCAGTTTGTCACAAGACATCCGATCACACTGTGATGTACTACGTGTACAATACGCCTACACACAGCACTTCAGAATTGTTGGCACACGTGAACTGACAACCTCCAGTAGTAGTAGAAATATATAAAATTATCTTTGTATGAAAACCACCCATAAGAGATGAAACAAACAAAAATTATCTTTCAGTGTGTGACAACCATTTATAAGAAACGAAACAAACAAAAATTATCTCTTTAGTGTGTGTGTGTGTGTGTGTGATAATCCTCAATAAGAAGTGAAACAAATAAAAATGTTCTTCAAGATAGAAATACCTTAAGATTTTTGATAATAAAGTGTTTCCATATCTAAGTTGACAAAGTTTAGTAAGTTCTACGACAGGAATTTTCTGCACTAACACAACTTTAACATAATTTAGGTTATCCAGACGACTAAAACGAGCCTAGTGTTAACAGAGAGTAAATGAAAATAACTGTTTGACTGCGCGAGATAACATAGTTCATAAAATAAAAATAAAAAAGTGCTGAAACAAGTTAATTTGAACCAGTTATTGGCGTCTCTATAGCATATTTAAACTCTTTATAACAACCAATCTAGTCAAATTGAAAAAGCAAAATACTAAACAGGTCACGGGTAAGGCTGTCTAAAAATACTGTTCTCACTTAAAAATAATTTATTGTTTATTTTGTCAACTCGATACCTTGCTGCTAACGGTGACTTCGGCTATAAACCCAGTACTAACTCACAAGTTCAGCCAGTTTAGGAAATTTAGATTACGCCTATATCTATAAACTATACGATGATACACAATAATATCTCACTATAAAAGGCTTAATCTCTCTGTCACTGTCGAGAATGCTTCCGCGCTTCATTTTGGGTAATGGTCAACAATGTATATCGTCGCTTAGCAACAAACTATCACCTGTTTGTTCTTCACTCAGCTATAGTGTTTATGTTTAACGCTCAATCTTCATATTGATTTGTTATTATGATTCATTTTTTATTCTTTATTTTTGACAACTTCCGTGACACAGCACCAACATAGTTTAATTCAGAAGCTTTGTGACACTTAGTTGTGACAACAAACAAAATAAAATTTACCAAGTATTGATAGATAAGCCTAACGTTATGTTTAAACATTAGGCCTAATACTTAAATTAGACTACAAATAAACCTTTATTACTATCAAATAACTGTTATCCTTTGTATAGTTGAAAGATCGTCTGAACCTAACGTTATGTTTAAACATTAGGCCTAATAAGTTGAAACAGAGTATGCTATATTTACCTTAATTTCATAAATTTATATAATAAGCTAATAATAGAATTTAATCTTTGTAATAAAAGTACAATAATAAATTAACAAAACTAAATCTATCAAACATTCTTATAAACTCTTGTCAGTAAAAATAATGCTACAGAAAGAATGAACCATTTCCCATGATTATTTTTAAGTTAATCTACTAAGCTAACGATGCAAAGTATTCTTAATAATAAAAGATGATAAATGTAACAAATACGATTTATAAAATACAAAATAATAAATATACTATACATTCCGATAGACAGTGGTTTAGAACGCAACCCTTATTGAATTTAAAGAAAGAATACAGTGGGTAGAGCTATTCAATTCTTCGAACACTAATAATTTCATTCTTTAATATTATGCAATACGCCAAATGTTACAAAAGGAAAGTTTATGATATTATCTATTCTAAAACAGCTATATTTTCATAATGCTTCCATATTTTTTTAAACCATTTAACAATAACAACACATACAAAACACGGAAGACATACAAGTTGGTAAATTTAGCTTAGGATCTACAGAACTGTCTTACAACAGCACTAACGTTGAAATTATTACAGTTTCCATCAGAATAATCTAACTCACCCTTAATGTATCTATTTACCCAACAAAACTTTTCTAAATTCTGATCGAAAGTGTTATTTGTAACCTAACCTTTATATTGTTAGAATAAATAAATTTATATTGTGAGTATATATATTATATATGTGTTCACATAGTAACTGTTATATATATATATATATACATATTTACGGATACTTCACATACTTTATTAGGTCAATTCAATTTAAGTTTGGTAATCACTAAATAATTAAAAGGTAGTATTCTGTTGTGTAAAACTTAAACTGTTTTTTTCGGATACAGAGAAAAATAATACCCATGGTTACAACATTTCACTAGGTTAACTTAGCAAGTTTTAAGTTTGGTAATCGCTGTTCATATACAATTCTTACCTGTAGCTCAAATATTATAATAGAAACCTTTAGCTTTGAAGCCGTACGTTATGTATCTTAAACACGGCTGGTATGGGTATTAAAACTTTAATCAAAATAAAATACAGAAGAACCCTTTGACCTTCTTAGGCCGCATTACTTTGCAACTTAAGGATAAGCCAATCAATTAACACCAAAGAACAAGTTATTTGAAAGAAATGTTTGAAAGTATAAGGGCTTAGGACTAAGTGCGCGCGTTACACAACAGCTACTACTGCAGTAGTCCTAAGTGCTGTAAAGTGTAATTTTCGTGTGTAGAAAGCGTGAAAGTTTCTATGCTATATCTAAGTAAAAAGTTACAAGAAAGTTGGAGCAAATTTACCTTTCTCGTCAATGGCGAGATTTGTAGAAACCATGGCAACAAGGATAAGAAGACAAAAATCAACTCTCAAATCCATGTTTTGATTTCAGTACAATCGTTTTGAAAAAAGTTAACACATTACTTCTGTTTCTTAAGCACGTAACGTAAAACTCGAGAATAACAATCACACCAGACCACTCTGTCAGTCCTATCCGTACAGTTGTGTCATACTTCACGAATCACGCTTGAGATAGTCAGATAATTCTCAAGTGTGATTGGACAAAACTGAGAGGCAATAATTTAAAACTATACTTAAACAAACTTTCACTGAAAAATGTAAAAATTAAAGTATAACACAGAAATTATTTTATTTTGAGCATTTCTTCAAAAATAAGTATTATGTAAATCTTATTTTAGAATATAAACATTCAGTCACTATGTTGTCACCGAACATTATCGCCATCTAGAGGTATACAGAAAACGTTATTAAAAATCCTATCGATCAACATTTCTCAAACAGGGGTACGCGTGGACACTTCAGGTCAGTCATCACAGTCCAATAATTCATGAAAGTATTTAAAAATTGATTTATAGAATAAAAATATTTTTCGTAAAATTACTTTTATATGAGTCAAAACATTTATTTTTTAAATAAAGTTTTTCATGTGAACAGAATATAGTTTTTCAAAACAAAACATCGATCGGTTTGGGATGTCCATGAAATAATTTTAAATTAAAAGGAGGTCTGGGGCTACGAAGGTTTGAAAACCGATTCTGTAGACCATTATTCACTGACTGAAATTGTCATGGTTTTTATAACCTAAAGAATATGTCATTATTCTTATCAAAGACACAATAATAGGGCTCTCTGTTTAATTTGATGAAGGAATTAGTCCTATCAAAGTTTGTCTCAAACTGCAGGGCACTTGGAAGTTAAAACTGTAATTTTGAGGTAATTAACATAATAAAATGATTACATTAAATCCTTTTATTTTTATAATCACCTTGAATGTAGACGAAATATTTAAAATTGATAAGTATTTTTATGTAACAATCGTCTACTGTTCCTACAGTATAATTTTTACATTAAACATACGGCCTGGCATAGCCAAGTGTGTTAAAGCGTTCGACTCGTAATCCGAGGATCGCGGGTTCGAATCCCGGTCGCACCAAACACGCTTCGCCCTTTCAGCCGTGGGGTCGTAATAATGTGCGGTCAATCGCACTATTCGTTAGTGAAAGAGTGACCTAATAGTTGGCGGTAAGTGATGATGACTAGCTGCCTTCCCTCTAGTCTTACACTGCTAAATTAGGGACGGCTAGCGCAGATAGCCCTCGAGTAGCTTTGCGCGAAATTAAAAAACAAAAAAACCATTAAACATAAGGGCCAAATATAACCATGGAATTTATTTCATACAAGGATTAGATGTTTTGAAAAGTTACAATGTACAGAATATCCATAGATAACTAAACTACTGTACAAAATTTTATAACTTTCAATAGGTTATATGAGCTTTGTCTGCATCAAAGTATTGAACCCTGGATTTTACTATTCCAAGTCCATTAACTTAACGTTGAGCCGCTCATCGAAGGACCGGGAGAAGGAAAGTTATGCTCAAAATGAGCAATAAACTGAATCAGCAAGACATGACGAGGTTTCTTACATTGGTTTATATTTAAATATCTTTCAAGTACTCGTGCCCTCATTAGTAGCACAGCGTTAAACCCAAAGGCTTCTGACGCTAAAACCTGTGTTTCGATACCAATGGTAGGCACATAGGCAGATCTGAAGACTTATAGCATTAATAAATCTGGTTCTCATACCCGTAGTTGACACAGCACGTACATAGCCGATCGTATAGCTTTGCGCTAAACAAGAAAACTAACAAACAAGTACTCGCTTAACAATCACACGACATTGAACCACGATGAACATATTTTAAGGTTCAACAGATTAATTTGAAATAATTGCTTGAAGTAAGGTACCTCTCAAGGAATGTATGCAGCAAATGAAACATCTGTAGAAAAAATTAAGTGATAAATGTGATTTCATGAAATCTTTAAAAGTAACGATTTTCGCATATAAAATACAGTTAAGTTTTCAACATTTCACCAGGTGGTAGCCAGTACAAAATATATAGAATTATCAGAACTTTCTCTTGAAACTTTTCAAGTCACATAAGTTGTTGCAAATTTTAGCATCTCTTAACTCTATAAAATTTGGCAGCTTGAGGAATATCGCTGATTTTCTAATAATTTTAATGAAGCAAATACCGTGTCACAAATGAATGTTTCTAATTTCAGAATCAAAGTATCTTCTATAAATGCAAAAACGGCTAGTTTGGGTTGAGAAAATATTTTACGTAGAAGAGCGAACAACGTTTCGACCTTCTTCGGTCATCGTCAGGTTCACAAAGAAAGAAACAGGTAACTGACCGGAAGCTGACCACATGTTTGGAAAGGGTTGTGTAACTGAGTGTCGGAATGTAGAGGGCGGTGTTAGATGTTTGAATATATAATTTTATTTTATTATATTTAATATAGGTATAAAGGTGTTCCTTTATATTGATTTATTTTGGGTATAAGTTGTTGTATAAGTAAGGCTTCTTTAATTTTGCGTTTGTTTATGTTTGTTTCTTTATTTAGTATTTGAGTGTTTTCTATGGTTATGTTGTGTTTATTTGACTTGCAGTGTTCGAAAAGTGTGAAGGTGACTTTTTATGTTCTTTGAATCTGGTTTCCATTTTTCTACTTGTTTCTCCAACATAGAAGTCGTGGCAGTGATCACATTGTATTTTATAAATAATGTTGGTGTGGTGTTTGTCAGTGTAGTTTTTACATAGTATAGACCTCAGTTTTGTGCCTGGTTTTTGAATAAAATTGGTATTAACTGGAATGTCATATTTTGTACTACTTTTTGCCAAATGTTGGTTATTTGTCTGCTGATGTCGGGAATATATGGTATGCAGCAGTATATGGTTTCGTGATTTTTTGATTCGTGAGATATATTTACTTTTGTTGGTTGATTAATTAATACGTGATGTAGCTTTGCAGGTTTTATTAGCCTTAAATTCATATAAGTTTTATGCTAAGAAGAATATATTAAGTATTCAAGTATCGTAGTGTACTGAGTCATGCCTGTATGATGCGAACGTGCTACATGTATACTATATTATTCATACTAACCCGTTTTTGTTAAGTATAATTTCGTTCGATAGGCGCAACGTTGTTTACATTTCACTGCAATTGCTATGTCTTTGAACACAGTCTTTTTTTTACACGATAATAACATCAAATCATCTGACTATCATATGTGCTTAATTTAACACAAGATAAATCCCAATTTCTTTATCTTCTGCCTTTGAAATTACAAAAAAAAAAACACCTCAATGCTATACAAGAGTTAAAGAGATTTTACACACACACACACAAAATGTTCGTATTGCCGTCGAGCACGAAGGACTTCATGTTTTTAAAGTATAATTGCATGTATCCTATAAGGCTCAACATTGAAAGTTACGGAAAAAGCCACAACACATAGTTGTCGTTGCGGTATCAAGGAAGCATTTTATTAATTTTTATATTTTTAATTTAAATTATTAAGAAAATTATTGTTATGCATTAAGTGGTAATTTCCGTGAAACATTTCTAATTAAGCTGAATTAACACATATTCGCAAATTATGCAATATCATATGGCCTCAAGATGAATTGAGGTGTTTTTGAAGACACATGAAGTAATTATGTAATATCATGTGGCCTCAAGATGAATTGAGGTATTTTTGGGGGCACATGAAGTAATTATGTGATATCATATGGCCTCAAGATGAATTGAGGTGTTTTTGAAGACACATGAAGTAATTATGTAATATCATGTGGCCTCAAGATGAATTGAGGTGTTTTTGGGGACACATGAAGTAATTATGTGATATCATGTGGCCTGAAGATGAATTTAGGTGTTTTTGGGGACACATGAAGTAATTATATAATATCATGTGGCCTCAAGATGAATTGAGGTATTTTTGGGGGCACATGAAGTAATTATGTGATATCATATGGCCTCAAGATGAATTGAGGTGTTTTTTGGGACACATAAAATAATTATGTAATCATGTGGCCTCAAGACGAATTGAGGTATTTTTGGGGACACATGAAGTAATTATGTGATATCATATGGCCTAAAGATGAATTGAGTTGTTTTTGGGGACACATGAAGTAATTATGTAATATCATGTGGCATCAAGATGAATTGAGGTGTTTTTGGGGACACATGAAGTAATTATATAATATCATATGGTTTCAAGATGAATTGAGGTGTTTTTGGGACACATGAAGTAATTATGTAATATCATATGGTCTCAAGATGAATTGAGATGTTTTGGGGCACACATGAAGTAATTATGTAATATCATGTGGCCTCAAGATGAATTGAGGTATTTTTGGGGACACATGAAGTAATTATGTGATATCATATGGCCTCAAGATGAATTGAGGTGTTTTTGGGGACACATAAAGTAATTATGTAATATCATGTGGCCTCAAGATGAATTGAGGTATTTTTGGGGACACATGAAGTAATTATGTGATATCATATGGCCTCAAAATGAATTGAGGTGTTTTTTGGGACACATAAAGTAATTATGTAATATCATGTGGCCTCAAGATGAATTGAGGTATTTTTGGAGACACATGAAGTAATTATGTGATATCATATGGCCTAAAGATGAATTGAGTTGTTTTTGGGGACACATGAAGTAATTATGTAATATCATGTGGCATCAAGATGAATTGAGGTGTTTTTGGGGACACATGAAGTAATTATATAATATCATATGGTCTCAAGATGAATTGAGGTGTTTTGGGGCACACATGAAGTAATTATGTAATATCATGTGGCCTCAAGATGAATTGAGGTGTTTTTGGGGACACATGAAGTAATTATGTAATATCATGTAGCCTCAAGATGAATTGAGGTATTTTTGGGGACACATGAAGTAATTATGTAATATCATATGGCCTCCAGATGAATTGATGAAGACACATGAAGTGATGTAATATCATTTCAAGATGAATTGAGGTACACAAGAAGTAATTATGTATCATGTGGCATCAAGATGAATTGAGGTGTTTTGGGGACACATGAAGTAATTATGTAATATCATGGCCTCAAGATGTATTGAGGTGTTTTAGGGACACATGAAGTAATTATGTAATGTCAAATGGCCTCAAGATGAATTGAGGTATTTTTGGGGCACACATGAAGTAATTATGTAATATCATGTGGCATCAAGATGAATTGAGGTGTTTTGGGGGACACATGAAGTAATTTTGTAATATCATATGGTTTCAAGATGAATTGAGGTGTTTTTGGGGACACATGAAGTAATTATGTAATATCTTATGGCCTCAAGATGTATTGAGGTGTTTTTAGGGACACATGAAGTAATTATGTAATGTCATATGGCCTCAAGATGAATTTAGGTATTTTTGGGGACACATGAAGTAATTATGTAATATCATATGGCCTAAAGATGAATTGAGGTGTTTTTTGGGGACACAAGAAGTCAAGCTTTTTTCTCCCATTACCCTAAGCGTTTTGTGAAATTTGGTCTCATTATAAAAGACCGGCTCGTTTGCTGGCCTTGTTAGGGTTAAGAAAATAAATTATGAACAGTGAATGGTTATTGTATCATCAATAAGAATTACATATTAATAAAAATATCTCTGAGCTCTTTGTATGAGTTAGATGTTACTATCATGAATATCACCTGACTTCTCACAATGAACATTAAACAAAAACACTGATTGTCATTAATACATCATCAACAATCTTCTAGCCATTCTAGAACAACTTATATCAGCTTTATAGATCTAGTGTCGTGATTACTAGCCTTCTCTAACAAACAACTAAATTGTAACATTGAAAATATAGTTAAAAACTGTCCACATGGATTTTGAAGTCCCTTGAACAATTCGTTACACTACACTGTTCATTCACCAAGTGTTCTTCGTGGTTTTCTCTTCCGAGACTCAAGGTGCGCAGAAGGGATCACTTCTTGTACCTTATCGTTAGTGGGGAGAGAGAACAAGAAGACAAGAGTATCACTTAAATTAACTGATGCTTATATCCCTGGTTATTCTCTGGAAGTAGTCTCGACAGAACTGACGCTTTTATCCTTGGCTATTCTCTGGAAGTAGTCTCAACAGAACTGATGCTTCTATCTCTGGTTATTCTCTGGAAGTAGTCTCGACAGAACTGATGCTTCTGTCCCTAGTTATTCTCTGGAAGTAGTCTCAACAGAACTGGTGCTTCTATCCCTAGTTATTCTCTGGAAGTAGTCTCAACAGAAACCAGTGTCTCCTCAGATTATTCACTCTTTGCAGTTTTTCCTTTTCTCACGATTATTCTTAAAAAGACAATCATGTTGGACAACATTTCGTTTGGTCTGTCTGTCGTTCTGTAAACCAAGTCAATAATTCTTCTACGCACAACATATGGTTGTTCCCAACGTCCTTTAACGTTCGAATTCATTCTTTTTCGTGTCAGGAATTGTACACCCACACAATGCTACTTTGACAGGATCCAGTCTTATCTGCTTTAACATGACAATGACTTTTCATTTTATTATTAGCTGGTTTAAATCTTTGATACGTAAAGTCATGTAAGATATTTTTATTTTCCAAATCAATGAGAGACTCTACAATCACCAGTTCTTCATAACATATCAGAGTGTTTTATTTCACTATGCTACAGTTAATAGATGAATATTTATTCCTAATAAATCATATGTTGAGCATTTTACTTCTTGGTGGTACAATGACCATATTTTCTGTTGTTGCTGAAATTTCAACCTCTGGCACAGTAATTGCCATTTAATGTACAGGATAGTTACTTGTTATAGACTGTGAAGCTGTTCAAAGGTAGCCTTGACTGCGTCCATGTTTCCTCACCGAGTCAGTTTCCGATATGCCCTCTTCTTTGATATCAGTCACAAATCATTAAGCATAGAGAAGCTTTCTATAGTAAGGGTAACTTCATCTTGTTCAGACTTTATGCCCCTCTTCTTTTTTATCTCTGAAGAAAAGGTCACAACTTTCATTAACAAAAGGGATTAAACAGTTGTAGTTGTAGAACTAGGGTCAATCATACTATAATGAAACTCTTGCTTGCATGATAGTGAAAAAAGATTTTTATTACGCAATGTGTAACCACCAACTTCACGAAATGTTTATCTTGTGTACACGTAAGTTTACAATAGGGGTCAAGATTTTCCCGTTTCGCCTCCGTTTCTCGTCACAGAGAACTTTATATTTCTCCATTCTCAGGGCGCAGATATAACGTCATTAATACGTCTCACAGGGATCTAATGCACTGGCGCCATATATATAAATATACTAATACTGTTTATTGTATGTCCGTGTAAATACTTTGCAGGGTGTAGATATATAAGTGTTTTTGCGGGTTTTTTTTTAACCACAACAAATTTGGCATGAAGGTTTTTTGGGTCCATGAAAAGATACATGCAAATTTACGGTTTCACATTTTGTGTTTTGCTGTTTTTATGGGCGTTTTTTAAAAATTGTATACTTTTCATGTCTTAAGATAATCTTTCATTAATCATGAATTGAATTACATTCCGTCCAGGGTACTGGTACCTCAGTAAGTAAGTATAAAGCAGTGTTTTCCACTAATAAGCCCATAGTCTCAACTTTCCTCAAATAATAAATTCAGGGCTGATGAAGTGTTCCAGCTAAACTTCGCCCCGTAAATCTAGCTCATTTCTGTCTTTTTAGTGTCTGGTTAGCCCTTCATTGTTCCTGTACTTGTTTGGCTCCGAGACACATTATCAAGATATTGTCTCTTTTATTTAATAAAAACTTCTGATTCCTTACAATCTCAGTTATGATGATCATATTTTTCACAATTATAACAGTTTCCACCTTTCTAGTATTTTCTTTAATCCACAGTTCCTTGTAATATGCCCTTTCAAGTTACACTTGAAACGTTTATTGTCTTGAAATTTATTTCCTCCATTCTTTGCAACTAGATGTCTGATTTATCTTTTTAGTTCTTCTAAAATGTCGGCCCCCCGCTAGTACAGCGGTATCTCTCCGGATTTACAACGCTAAAATCAGGGGTTCGATTCCCCTCGGTGGGCTGAACAGATAGCCCGATGTGGCTTTGCTATAAGAAAAACACACACACACACACTCTAAAGTGTCGTCAGGGGAAGTTCATGTTTCAGTATCATTCAATCTAACGATCCCACAATTTCCAGATAGATGCTCGTCTGTGACTTAAATTAAAGTTCCATTGTCAACAGTAAAACTTCATTTTAAGGATGTACACCTACTTTGTTTCAACCAAGTTATCATAATCTTGTCTGTTATAATATTTATAAATTGATTACATGGTAATGGATTCAGCATCTTACTATCCAGGTAAGAGAGAACTAGGTAAACTTCGACTAAGTCTCTCCTTTTCCTTCTGTACCTTATTCCAGGCCTTTGCTCTAAATACTTTATTCTGGTGTTGTCTTCGAACCTATTAGGTGAAGCAGCTACCAATGCTCGATAGTTGTCATGGATCTCAGTTGCAAGGTTATTAAATATTTTACTTTTATATGAACAGCATTTATTGTTCACTATTACACGTGTTCACTCTAGAAAGTA
This sequence comes from Tachypleus tridentatus, assembly GCF_004210375.1. Taxonomy (NCBI): domain Eukaryota; kingdom Metazoa; phylum Arthropoda; class Merostomata; order Xiphosura; family Limulidae; genus Tachypleus; species Tachypleus tridentatus. The sequence goes on along the minus strand of NC_134825.1, from coordinate 9,373,636 downwards.
TTTTGAACTGAACTTGGTACACCTTGATACATTTCCATCATACTCTATTGGTTTCTCGATTCAGCATTGTTATTGAACTCACTAGTTAAATTATGGAATTGAATTTGATAGTGAAATGGATGGAGCAGTTCCAAACGGTTATGTAGTAACAGATAGTGCAGAAAAAAGTGCGGTTTTATCTTTGTATTTACCGATATATGTTCTAAATGTTTGTCACATTTGTTCTTTCCTACTTGAATAATCTCGATTGTGCTTCTTTTATTTTGATATTACAGCGAGTTAGACAGATTCATGCTGATGTTTAACGCAGTTGTGGGAATGAAACTTGGCATTGATGTAGACTATGGCCCAAATAATGTTTCAGAAGCGGAGCCACCGAAGAAAAGTCCTGTATCATTCTTGGCAACCATTTTAAAAACATAACGTGGTGAGCATGTGGTCAACAGGTGACGACAGTGCTGTGTTCACAGCGATGAATTGAGTCCCGGATTTTAAAATTGTAAATCCATAGACTTACTTACTGCTACTCCACTTGGGACATATCTTTCTGTACTTTTGCAATCTTATTATTGCAAGCATTTTGTAGATCTACAATAGCTTCAAGATGTTCAACCATATTTGTTTTCATTTTTAATCTCCTTTAAATATTATGTCAGTTTTTTTAATTTATTGCTTGTTCTTTTAATACTCTGTTGCCTTCTTGCCCACCTTTCCTTCAGTTGTCCAGCAGTATGTCTGAAGTTTATAACATTAAAAATCAGGTTTCTATAGCCATGTAGGTCACAGCACAAATAGTCCATTGTGTAGCTTTGTGGGTAATAACAAACATTCTTCTAAGATTCTATCTCGATCCTCTTAGAACCATTCTAAACTTCTATCTTCATTTTCTGTCTTTTGATTTTCGATCTTTTTCTTCTTTATCTTCATTAATTTTCTTCCTTACTCGAATTTGTTATCCACAAATTCATCATTTCCACCAAATTTTCGATCTCACTTTGTGCTCTAGTTACTGCCACTTTAAAACTCAGTCAGATCTCTATTTATATTTTCAACAAAATAATCATACTTAGTAATGTTGTTCTATTATTTAGTGGGTTATTTTGGATTATTTGGTAAAAATAATGCAAGATTCAGTCCACATAACACTGACAAATTAATGTCAATATTTGATATTTTCAATATTTGATACAGCCACTTTCACCTAAAGGCTCAACTGTAAAAGCAAAACAAAAAACAAAAAAATTAACAGTTACTATTGTAGTCCCTAATAACATTTAACAGAAATTTCCTGGATGAATAGTGACTGTGAATATGTAACAAATAAACCTACCTTCAGAATTTCCTTACTAAAGATACAAGGACTGAATAGACGCAATAACTCCCACTGAATATTCAAAAGAATCCTCACACACTAGTTATTTGTATTTATAGTGCAATATTTTTATCAGTTCATCACAGGCATAGTGGTATGTCTGTAGACTAGAAACCGGGTTTCGATACCCATGGTGGGCAAAGCATCCACAGCCTCTTGTGTAGCTTTGTGCTTAATAATAAAGATAACTCTTATTTTTGCTCCGTATTCCACTAAATTTTTAGATCATGACATAATTATGAACCTGATGTATATTTTAGGGCTACTTTTATGATCCTTCTGAATATGGCATCATTATTAGGATTTGCAACTCAAACAATGTTTTATAAAAACTAACATCAAAAACATTTTAATTATGTATGCTGTAACCTTGTCAAACTATTGAGTTTTAGTATTAGTGAAAAACCGCGTTAATATCAGTGTGTAACACAAAAGTGCCATTGATTTTTGAGACTAAAAAACACAAAATGTTTCAGTTTTTATGTTTGAGCTAGATTATTTACAGTAGGTGTCTGTGACTTGTTGGTGATGAATTTCAAAAATAAATTAAACAGCACACAATCCTTTTGTTTTAAAATATATTAAAAAAGTCAAACGTATATATAAATGTTTGTTACACTGTTGGTTACCATATTTGTATCCAGAGCTTTAAATAATTGTCCGTTTTCTTCATAATTCACACAGATTGGTTAAATTACTTTAGAACATGATTAACAAGACAAATTATTTCTTTTCTATTCTGTTATTACAATACAATCTGTGACAATTTCACTTTAGAAACCACCACTATAAGCTCTTTATGGCCAAGCTCACAATAATCATGTAGTCTAGACCTATCTATCTAACTAACTAACTGTAACAAACTACATTTTGCACACGTATTTATTGCATGACAGAGGCCTAAAACGAAATACACTACGAGGTGTTATGATTCAGTTATACTCAATTAAAGAACTACAAAAACTTAGAAGGTTCTAGTAACATGATGCAATAATATAACAAGTGTCAATTCACAACAATGGAAATACATGTGTACGAGTCACACATAATTACGTAAAAATACCTTTGATAAAAATATCGTTTCGAAACAGCTAAATTTAATACTGGCATTAAACTTAAACATAAACCCTCAATGAGTCAGTAAAGATTGTTGTATTATAAGCTATATAACTGAATGTTCTAATATACTTGACTCTTAGAAGGTTCATCTCACGAAGCTAAATTAAATGTTATAACACCTAGAACATTCTATATGATATCACTAAAATATAATAACTTCAATGAATATCTAAAAGTGAGACATCAGATATGAATGCCAGGGAACCAGTCAGTTACTGAGCTAGCAGTGAAATTATTAGTGTCAGAAAAGTAACTGAATCGGTATTACAATAACGTGTATATAGTTATGATTTGATTAGCCAAGAAATTAGGACACAAAACTAGAAGAACGAAACCAGGAAATTAAAATAAGACCAAGAGGTAGGAGACAAAGATTTAAACTAGGAGTTACAAAAGACCCAGCATTTAAAGAATGATTAAAATAGAAAATAAATCTGATTGAAGGCGAGACTGAGAAAGCTGTAAGAGACACACGGAGGGATTCCCACAATAAGTTTAAAAGAGAAGAAAACAACATAAACCAATGGCATAACTATAGAAGATGCGACTATCGACATATAAAGCAAGTGGCTCCCCCTAAATGTTCTTCAATATAATAGTAGTTACGATTCTAGCTAATTCGGGCCCCCTTTTGACTCTTGCTTCAGAACTGTTAGACATTGGCAACAAAAAAGTTACAGAAAAGCAAAAATATAGTGAAGAAAATCTGTAATGAGAAAACTGGTGAAATATAACAAATATAAACGAGGTAGAAAGGAACATCAATGAAAGAATAAAACATTTAAAACCGAGTTGTTAAATGTAAAGATTGGGCCTGGCATGTTTTTTTCTGCCTTGGCTCAAAATTTCTTCCCACCTGAAGTTCCATCTACTATAAAATATGATTACTTGTTTGATCCACAACCATTGGTACTACTGCTATGTTATCTGTTACTTCCTGGACTACTCCAGTTCCTACGATGGTTACAAAACGACCAGTTTAATGCAGGGAATAGTTTGTCATACGAATCTCAGGGTTCCAGTAGAGTTCACTTTCAAAGAATCAGCAAGGATGGAGCCACCAGTAGATTCGCGTGATCACCTATCTAGGTGTTCAGTCAGCGATTAGATCGTGACTGCTGATGTCCTGAAAGTGGCAATCAGTATATCCACCAAAAGCAATGTGGCAAGATGAGATACCTAAACATCACGTTTGATAAGATCCTATCTTTTAAGTATAATTTAGATACAATAGTGAAGAAGCTAAAGAGGGAATTTGAAGCTTTGAAAGTCATGGATATTGAGCAAAGATTCCTGTTCATTCTCTACCAGCATCTCGTGTTATCTGTTACGGATCGTGGCCTTGAACTACTAATGCTTTCAAAGACACAGTTGGAAAAGTTGAGTGCATTCAAAATTAGGTCAATGAAGATCATTTTGGGCTGTAATAAGGACACGCTCATTGTGATTATTAGATTAATGGTGGGAATGTCTCACATTGAAAAGAGACTACTTAAGAGAGGTAGTTGACAATAACCAACCAGAATGCTCCTATCAATGAAAAGGGATGCAGGATTAAAAGAAGAATGCCATGGATGACAGAGAATGTGTTTCTACAGTTAATAATGTATGTTACATCTAACTTACTTCTCATCACTTTACTTACAGAAGTTCCTCGCTAACTGATCGATAACAACCCTGTTCCTAACAAACAGACTTACCAACTCTTAGTTTTTAAACCACCATTGATGCAAAGTGTTCTTACTCACCACTTAGTGTCCTATTATTAGAAAATATTTTTCTCCAGGTAAATGATTGAGGGAACCTACTGATACCCTGAAACAGGTCGAGACAGGAATCATAAGGCTTTCCAGTAATTTGATTTACCTTTGGTAAAGTATTTACTGAAGTTGGTTGTTCTAGTAAAGTACTTTCGAAGGTGATCATAATAGATTACATGACCTTTGACTTGGGCAGTATATTTTGGCACAACAGTAGTAGTGATAGGTTTAGATCAGATGGATTTTTCTTATTCCATATTGCGTAGTTAATGGTATTTGAGATTCTAAAGGCATGGTTTGATTATTATATTTCCTTACTCACTTTCTAGATAAATTATTTTTTTTTCATACAGTTTCTATCTTGATGTTGTAATTCTGTACATTTCCTTCGAATTAATCAATCTTATTTTCAAGGAAACTGAAATTTCTTTTATAATTTTTTCTGTAAACCTAATGTCTCTTTTTATAATTTGTCTGTAAACCTCTCTTTTTATAATTTGTCTGTAAAATTTATGTCTCTTTTTATAATTTGTCTGTAAACCTCTCTTTTTATAATTTGTTTGTAAACTTTATGTCTCTTTTTATAATTTGTCTGTAAACCTTATGTCTCTTTTTATAATTTGTCTGTAAACTTTATGTCTCTTTTTATAATTTGTCTGTAAACCTCTCTTTTTATAATTTGTCTGTAAACCTCTCTTTTTATAATTTGTTTGTAAACTTTATGTCTCTTTTTATAATTTGTCTGTAAACCTTATGTCTCTTTTATAATTTGTCTGTAAACTTTATGTCTCTTTTATAATTTGTCTGTAAACCTTATGTCTCTTTTTATAATTTGTCTGTAAACTTTATGTCTCTTTTTAAAATTTATCTGTAAACCTTATGTCTCTTTTTATAATTTGTCTGTAAACCTTATGTCTCTTTTTATAATTTGCCTGTAAGCCTTATGTGTTTTTTATAATTTGTCTGTAAACCTTATGTCTCTTTTTGTCTGTAAACCTCATGTCTCTTTTTGTCTGTAAACCTCTCTTTTGATAATTTGTCTGTAAACCTCTCTTTTGATAATTTGTCTGTAAACCTCTCTTTTTATAATTTGTCTGTAAAATTTATGTTTCTTTTTATAATTTGTCTGTAAACCTTATGTCTCTTTTTATAATTTGTCTGTAAACCTTATGTCTCTTTTTATAATTTGCCTGTAAGCCTTATGTGTTTTTTATAATTTGTCTGTAAACCTTATGTATCTTTTTGTAATTTGTCTGTAAACCTTATGTCTCTTTTTATAATTTGTCTGTAAACTTTATGTCTCTTTTTATAATTTGTCTGTAAACCTTATGTCTCGTTTTATAATTTGTCTGTAAACCTTATGTCTCTTTTTATAATTTGTCTGTAAACCTTATGTCTCTTTTTATAATTTGTCTGTAAACTTTACGTCTCTTTTTATAATTTGTCTGTAAACTCTCTCTTTTTATAATTTTTGTAAATTTGTCTGTATAATTTGTCTGTAAACCTCTTTTTATAATTTGCCTGTAAGCCTTATGTGTTTTTTATAATTTGTCTGTAAACCTTATGTATCTTTTTGTAATTTGTCTGTAAACCTTATGTCTCTTTTTGTAATTTGTCTGTAAACCTTATGTCTCTTTTTATAATTTGTCTGTAAACCTTATGTCTCTTTTTATAATTTGTCTGTAAACCTTATGTCTCTGTTTTATAATTTGTCTGTAAACCTTATGTCTCTTTTTATAATTTGTCTGTCTGTTTGTTTTTTTATAATTTGTCTGTAAACCTCGTATGTCTAAACTTTATGTCTCGTTTTATAATTTGTCTGTAAACCTTATGTCTCTTTTTATAATTTGTCTGTAAACCTTATGTCTCTTTTTATAATTTGTCTGTAAACTTTATGTCTCTTTTTATAATTTGTCTGTAAACCTCTCTTTTTATAATTTGTCTGTAAACTTTATGTCTCTTTTTATAATTTGTCTGTAAACCTTATGTCTTTTTTATAATTTGTCTGTAAACTTTATGTCTCTTTTTTATAATTTGTCTGTAAACCTTATGTCTCTTTTTATAATTTGTCTGTAAACTTTATGTCTCTTTTTATAATTTGTCTGTAAACCTTATGTCTCTTTTATAATTTGTCTGTAAACCTTATGTCTCTTTTTATAATTTGTCTGTAAACCTTATGTCTTTTTTTATAATTTGTCTGTAAACCTTATGTCTCTTTTTATAATTTGTCTGTAAACCTTATGTCTCTAATTTGTCTTAAACCTCTCTTTTTATAATTTGTCTGTAAACTTTATGTCTCTTTTTATAATTTGTCTGTAAACCTTATGTCTCTTTTTATAATTTGTCTGTAAACCTTATGTCTCTTTTTATAATTTGTCTGTAAACCTTATGTCTCTTTTTATAATTTGTCTGTAAACCTTATGTCTCTTTTTTTATAATTTGTCTGTAAACCTTATGTCTCTTTTTTATAATTTGTCTGTAAACCTTATGTCTTTTTTTATAATTTGTCTGTAAACCTTATGTATCTTCTTGTCTTTTTGTAATTTGTCTGTAAACCTTATGTCTCTTTTTTATAATTTGTCTGTAAACTTTATGTCTCTTTTTTATAATTTGTCTGTAAACCTTATGTCTCTGTTTTATAATTTGTCTGTAAACCTTATGTCTCTTTTTTATAATTTGTCTGTAAACCTTATGTCTCTTTTTTATAATTTGTCTGTAAACTTTATGTCTCTTTTTTATAATTTGTCTGTAAACCTCTCTCTTTTTATAATTTGTCTGTAAACTTTATGTCTCTTTTTTATAATTTGTCTGTAAACCTCTGTAAACCTTTTTTATAATTTGTCTGTATCTTTTTGTAATTTGTCTGTGTGTTTTTTATAATTTGTCTGTAAACCTTATGTATCTTTTTTGTAATTTGTCTGTAAACCTTATGTATTTTAATTTGTCTGTAAACCTTATGTCTGTTTGTCTGTAAACCTTATGTCTCTTTTTTTTGTCTGTAAACCTTATGTCTCTTTTTTATAATTTGTCTGTAAACTTATGTCTCTTTTTTATAATTTGTCTGTAAACCTTATGTCTCGTTTTATAATTTGTCTGTAAACCTTATGTCTCTTTTTTATAATTTGTCTGTAAACCTTATGTCTCTTTTTATTTGTCTGTAAATTTGTCTGTAAACTTTAAATGTCTTTTTTATAATTTGTCTGTAAACCTCTCTTTTTTTATAATTTGTCTGTAAACTTTATGTCTCTTTTTATAATTTTTGTCTGTAAAGCCTTATGTCTTTTTTTATAATTTGTCTGTAAACCTTATGTATTTTTTTTATAATTTGTCTGTAAACCTTATGTCTCTTTTTGTCTGTAAACCTTATGTCTCTTTTTTATAATTTGTCTGTAAACCTTATGTCTCTTTTTATAATTTGTCTGTAAACCTTATGTCTCTTTTTATAATTTGTCTGTAAACCTTATGTCTCTTTTTATAATTTGTCTGTAAACCTTATGTCTCTTTTTATAATTTGTCTGTAAACCTTATGTCCTTATGTCTTTTTTATAATTTGTCTGTAAACCTTATGTCTCTTTTTTATAATTTGTCTGTAAACCTTATGTCTCTTTTTTTTTTGTCTGTAAACCTTATGTCTCTTCTCTTTTTGTCTGTAAACCTTATGTCTCTTTTTTTTTATAATTTGTCTGTAAACCTTATGTCTCTTATGTTTTATAATTTGTCTGTAAACCTTATGTCTTTTTTTTATAATTTGTCTGTAAACCTTATGTCTCTTTTTTATAATTTGTCTGTAAACCTTATGTCTCTTTTTATAATTTGTCTGTCTGTTTGTGTTGTTTGTTTTGTAAACCTTTTCTCTTCTTGTCAAAGCTACTCGTAATTTGTCTGTAAACTTTATGTCTCTTTTTATAATTTGTCTGTAAACCTTATGTCTCGTTTTATAATTTGTCTGTAAACCTTATGTCTCTTTTTATAATTTGTCTGTAAACCTTATGTCTCTTTTTATAATTTGTCTGTAAACCTTATGTCTCTTTTTTATAATTTGTCTGTAAACCTTATGTATCTTTTTGTAATTTGTCTGTAAACCTTATGTCTCTTTTTTCTGTAAACCTTATGTCTCTTTTTGTCTGTAAACCTTATGTCTCTTTTTATAATTTGTCTGTAAACCTTATGTCTCTTTTTTATAATTTGTCTGTAAACCTTATGTCTCTTTTTATAATTTGTCTGTAAACCTTATGTCTCTTTTTATAATTTGTCTGTAAACCTTATGTCTCTTTTTTATTTTGTCTGTAAACCTTATGTCTCTTTTTTATAATTTGTCCTTCTGTTTGTTTGTTTGTCTGTAAACCTTATGTCAAAGCTTTTTATAATTTGTCTGTAAACCTTATGTCTCTTTTTTATAATTTGTCTGTAAACCTTATGTCTCTTTTTATAATTTGTCTGTAAACCTTATGTCTCTTTTTATAATTTGTCTGTAAACCTTATGTCTCTTTTTATAATTTGTCTGTAAACCTTATGTCTCTTTTTATAATTTGTCTGTAAGCCTTATGTGTTTTTTATAATTTGTCTGTAAACCTTATGTATTTTTTTGTAATTTGTCTGTAAACCTTATGTCTCTTTTTATAATTTGTCTGTAAACTTTATGTCTCTTTTTATAATTTGTCTGTAAACTTTATGTCTCGTTTTATAATTTGTCTGTAAACCTTATGTCTCTTTTATAATTTGTCTGTAAACTTTATGTCTCTTTTTATAATTTGCGTGTAAACCTTTCTTTTTATAATTTGTCTGTAAACTTTATGTCTCTTTTTATAATTTGTCTGTAAACCTTATGTCTCTTTTTATAATTTGTCTGTAATCCTTATGTCTCTTTTAATAATTTGCCTGTAAGCCTTATGTGTTTTTTTATAATTTGTCTGTAAACCTTATGTATCTTTTTGTAATTTGTCTGTAAACCTTATGTCTCTTTTTATAATTTGTCTGTAAACCTTATGTCTCTTTTTTCTTGTCTGTAAACCTTATGTCTTTGTTTTTTTTATAATTTGTCTGTAAACTTTATGTCTCTTTTTATAATTTGTCTGTAAACCTTATGTCTCTTTTTTTTTTGTCTGTTTTATAATTTGTCTGTAAACCTTATGTCTCTTTTTATAATTTGTCTGTAAACCTTATGTCTCTTTTTATAATTTGTCTGTAAACTTTATGTCTCTTTTTATAATTTGTCTGTCTGTTTGTTTCTTTGTTTTGAATTTTCGCACAAAGCTACTCGTAATTTGTCTGTAAACTTTATGTCTCTTTTTATAATTTGTCTGTAAACCTTATGTCTCGTTTTATAATTTGTCTGTAAACCTTATGTCTTTTTTTTCTGTAAACCTTATGTCTCTTTTTGTCTGTAAACCTTATGTCTCTTTTTTATAATTTGTCTGTAAACCTTATGTCTCTTTTTTATAATTTGTCTGTAAACCTTATGTCTCTTTTTTTATAATTTGTCTGTAAACTTTATGTCTCTTTTTATAATTTGTCTGTCTGTTTGTTTCTCTTTTTATAATTTGTCTTAAACCTGTTTTAATTTTCTGTAAAGCTATGTCTCTTTTTATAATTTGTCTGTAAACTTTATGTCTCTTTTTTATAATTTGTCTGTAAACCTTATGTCTCTTTTTATAATTTGTCTGTAAACCTTATGTCTCTTTTTTATAATTTTTGTAATTTGTCTGTAAACTTTATGTATAATTTGTCTGTAAACCTCTTTTTTTATAATTTGTCTGTAAACCTTATGTCTCGTTTTATAATTTTTATAATTTGTCTGTAAACCTTGTCTGTGTTTTTTATAATTTGTCTGTAAACCTTATGTATCTTTTTATAATTTGTCTGTAAACTTTATGTCTCTTTTTATAATTTGTCTGTAAACTTTATGTCTCGTTTTATAATTTGTCTGTAAACCTTATGTATCTGTAAACCTTTTTTATAATTTGTCTGTAAACCTTGTCTCTTTTTTATAATTTGTCTGTAAACTTTATGTCTCTTTTTATAATTTGTCTGTAAACCTTATGTCTCTTTTTTTTTATAATTTGTCTGTAAACTTTATGTCTCTTTTTTATAATTTGTCTGTAAACCTTATGTCTCTTTTTTATAATTTGTCTGTAAACCCTCTCTTTTTTATAATTTGTCTGTAAACTTTATGTCTCTTTTTATAATTTGTCTGTAAACCTTATGTCTCTCTCTTTTTATAATTTGTCTGTAATCCTTATGTCTCTTTTTATAATTTGTCTGTAAGCCTTATGTGTTTTTTTTATAATTTGTCTGTAAACCTTATGTATCTTTTTGTAATTTGTCTGTAAACCTCACGTCTCTTTTTATAATTTGTCTGTAAACCTTATGCCTCTTTTTATAATTTGTCTGTAAACTTTATGTCTCTTTTATAATTTGTCTGTAAACCTTATGTCTCGTTTTATAATTTGTTGTCTTATGTCTCTTTTTTATAATTTGTCTGTAAACCTTATGTAAACTTTATGTGTTTTTTAATTTATAATTTGTCTGTAAACCTTATGTATCTTTTTTATAATTTGTCTGTAAACCTCACGTCTCTTTTTATAATTTGTCTGTAAACCTTATGTCTCTTTTTATAATTTGTCTGTAAACCTTACGTCTCTTTTTATAATTTGTCTGTAAACCTTATGTCTCTTTTTATAATTTGTCTGTAAACCTTATGTCTCTTTTTATAATTTGTCTGTAAGCCTTATGTGTTTTTTATAATTTGTCTGTAAACCTTATGTATCTTTTTGTAATTTGTCTGTAAACCTTTTGTCTCTTTTTATAATTTGTCTGTAAACTTTATGTCTCTTTTTATAATTTGTCTGTAAACTTTATGTCTCGTTTTATAATTTGTCTGTAAACCTTATGTCTCGTTTTATAATTTGTCTGTAAACCTTATGTCTCTTTTTATAATTTGTCTGTAAACCTTATGTCTCTTTTATAATTTGTCTGTAAACTTTATGTCTCTTTTTATAATTTGTGTGTAAACCTTTCTTTTTATAATTTGTCTGTAAACTTTATGTCTCTTTTTATAATTTGTCTGTAAACCTTATGTCTCTTTTTATAATTTGTCTGTAAACCTTATGTCTCTTTTTATAATTTGCCTGTAAGCCTTATGTGTTTTTTATAATTTGTCTGTAAACCTTATGTATCTTTTTGTAATTTGTCTGTAAACCTTATGTTTCTTTTTGTCTGTAAACCTTATGTCTCTTCTTGTCTGTAAACCTTATGTCTTTTTTTATAATTTGTCTGTAAACTTTATGTCTCTTTTTATAATTTGTCTGTAAACCTTATGTCTCGTTTTATAATTTGTCTGTAAACCTTATGTCTCTTTTTATAATTTGTCTGTAAACCTTATGTCTCTTTTTATAATTTGTCTGTAAACTTTATGTCTCTTTTTATAATTTGTCTGTCTGTTTGTTTCTTTGTTTTGAATTTTCGCACAAAGCTACTCGTAATTTGTCTGTAAACTTTATGTCTCTTTTTATAATTTGTCTGTAAACCTTATGTCTCTTTTTGTCTGTAAACCTTATGTCTCTTTTTATAATTTGTCTGTAAACTTTGTCTCTTTTTATAATTTGTCTGTAAACCTTATGTCTCGTTTTATAATTTGTCTGTAAACCTTATGTCTCTTTTTATAATTTGTCTGTAAACCTTATGTCTCTTTTTATAATTTGTCTGTAAACTTTATGTCTCTTTTTATAATTTGTCTGTAAACCTCTCTTTTTATAATTTGTCTGTAAACTTTATGTCACTTTTTATAATTTGTCTGTAAACCTTATGTCTCTTTTTATAATTTGTCTGTAAACCTTATGTCTCTTTTTATAATTTGCCTGTAAGCCTTATGTGTTTTTTATAATTTGTCTGTAAACCTTATGTATCTTTTTGTAATTTGTCTGTAAACCTTATGTCTCTTTTTGTCTGTAAACCTTATGTCTCTTTTTATAATTTGTCTGTAAACTTTATGTCTCTTTTTATAAATTGTCTGTAAACCTTATGTCTCGTTTTATAATTTGTCTGTAAACCTTATGTCTCTTTTTATAATTTGTCTGTAAACCTTATGTCTCTTTTTATAATTTGTCTGTAAACTTTATGTCTCTTTTTATAATTTGTCTGTCTGTTTGTTTCTTTTGTTTTGAATTTTTGTCTGTAAACTTTACTCGTAATTTGTCTGTAAACTTTATGTCTCTTTTTATAATTTGTCTGTAAACTTTATGTCTCGTTTTATAATTTGTCTGTAAACCTTATGTCTCTTTTTATAATTTGTCTGTAAACCTTATGTATCTTTTTGTAATTCCTTTCTAAAATTCCTCTCATTTTCTTTTTCATTTTTATTTCAATTGATTTGTCGAAATGCTGTTCTTTTCTTTACGAGTTGTTCTAAATCGTCTAGAATACAATCTTCGAGAGGTAAGTTTTTAAATTACTTCTCCCCAAATTGTAGTATCTTATTTTCTTATTCTTATTTCAATTAATTTTTCTTCTTTATTTTGGAGAGCAGTCACCTTCCCACAACTGTCTGCAAGCAGTGAAGGGTGATATAGATATAGAACGTTGTGGGTTTTATCACCCACATCTCGTTCTTCTAATTTATATATTTACTGCCACTCTCTTAATTCTGACGTGAGACTAGTAAATGGTAGTTAAGAGTGAAAGTCGGTGTATTCCCATCACAATGTGAGTCCTACCTCCGTATTCACCTCCAAAACCTAGTTGCATGTTATAGTCTCACATTAAAGCTTATACCGTGGGATCTTTTCAATTCGTGCAGCGTTGTTTGCTTAATTTATTTTTGTTTTGGCCTGTTTTTAAGGTATAACAAACGTATATATATGTGTGTGTATGTGTGTATTACGTTAAATCAGGGGTTTGATTCCCCTAGGTGGACACACAGCAGATAGCCCGATGTGACTTTGCTATAAGAAACGCACACATAAACACATCAGTTATATTAATGTGGTCATTTGTCGTTGTTAAAGCAACACAAAATATTTTGGGCCACTTGATTATTTATCATAGTGACATTGACAGCTCACACATTTTGGACTAGAAGGAGGTCACCTGCAAAAAATATAATCTCTCATGTAATTCTGAGAATGGGTATATTCACGGTGTTACTGTTAGGCTTATGTTTAAATATTTTCCAGGTTAAACCATAAGGTAAGTGATCAGGCTACTTATCTTAAGCCAAAAAAAAACACTTGAATTTCTTCCCTTATCCGTTAAGCGAAGTGGTATATGTAATAAACTTCTATCTTCACACTCATGGCATCAAAAGTGAATGTACACAGAATTTGTATCTGTATACAATGTATGTTTTATTGACGTCTTTGTGTAACCTGACTGGCCAGCAAGCGACATTACAATGTCGTGGATGATTATTCAATCTGATATGAGTTTTTAATGTTCTCAGTATTGCTTAGTTTGTTTAGAATTAAGCACAAAGCTACGTAATGGGTTATCTGAGCACTGCCCATCACGGGTATGGAAACCCGGTTTTTAGTGGTGCGAGTCCGCAGATATGCCGCTGGGCCACTAGGGGGCATCAGCATTGCAAATTAGTAGCTGTCAAACTTATGCTGAATTGTGTAGAAAAAATGCCTTCCAAAAAACTGGATCCAAACATTCATGATCAACGCCAGTTTGATGTCATCACCATGACCAAGGTAATGCTGCTCACTGTAATTTAGTATATTATAGAAAGAAAGAAAAAGGTTTTACTTACTTGTAACATCCTCCACCTTCGGCTCTTATTTACGGTACATGTAACAACCAGTAGTATAACACTGTCTTCCTTTTGTTTTTTCCAGCCATTTTACAGTCTGCCAGTTCGAAATTTAACATAAAAGAATGACGGCCGTATTCGCACGTGCTGCTCAATGACAAAGAGCAATGATTGGCCAATCTGCTGTTATTTAATCAGAGATTACCTTTATATGCCTCCGCTATTATATATAATCCCCGATGAAAACAATAATGATAAAAATATATTACTTAACTAATAAAACATGAACCTTGTAGCCATCAAAAGGTCATCAATTAGAAGCTCCTCTCGAAATTTATTAACATATAAAAGTTTTACATAATTGGGTTATTAGGTTTATTTCAATCCTCTCTGATGTATCATAGTAGTGGATCTGTATGGGTTCCACACTGGGCAAAAAAAAATCTGTAATTGTGTGTATTTATCATTTGTAAAGTACACATTTTTGCCTGCATGAAAAATTAAAATATAATCTTTTTTTGTTGTCGTTTATTGTTATGCACAAAGCTGAACAAAGAGTTATAGTCCAAATGTATGGCAACTTTTGTTCAAATCCATTCAGTTTGCTGATAATTACAAAAACACGCATACAAGCAAACACAGAAGCGAGAACATTACTCCAGTCCACTTTCGGTAGCAGAAATAACAAATCGATTTTGAAACACACTGAAATATATTTTTGTCAATTTCAAAGTTAACAACAAATGGCACGTAACTAAATGCAACTGCAAGATTTTATTATTACTTTTGGTACAGAAGTATATATTTAATTAAATAAATATTTAACAGTTCAAATAATGTTGTTTTCTAAATCTTCAAATTAGAGACTATGAAAGATGAAAATAATTTGATAAACAAATAATTTCAAACTGACTGGCCAGCAAGCGATATTACAATGCCAAATTTGAGTATTATTTCAGCTCTGAATAATATATGATTTATAATATAACATAATTGTATGTGACAGAAATGTCGGCTATCTCATCTTCAAAACCAAACTAAAATTATTAATAACTATTTTTAAAAATCTCAAAGCCAACTCTTATCATTCATATACATATAAAGTTTTCTCTTAGATTCACTTAAATGTATTGGATTTATAACATTCAAAAGCAACCCATTCCAAAAGCCAACCATACTGTTAGAAAAAGTGAAACTGTCTTAGCTGAAAATGACTCCTACCCTGCCAAACTTTATATAAATGTCCATTAGTCCAACAGTTAATTATGTAAAAGAATAATATGTCAACACTATCTATTCCTTTTATGATCGTGCACCAAGAGGTTCCTCAATTTCAACCCTCTCGAGCATATATATATATTTGAAGATAACAAAAATCTAAAAATAACATTGTTTTTAAAACGCTACTTGACCAACTGATAAAGAAAGCCATTTTAAACAGTTTTCAAAAAACACTTTTCATTTTAGTCGTTAGACTGGAGAATTTTCCAGTATTATGTGCCTGAAATTAAAATCGCCCATAATTATGACTTCACCAGCACTTGAACTATAAATATCACCGTAAAATTTCACACTAATTTGATCAGTATCATTTGGTGGTTTCTTGATAACGAGACACCCACTTAAAATAAAAATATATCTCAGGTTAAGAAGATGACCTAGGAAGTTCGAAGCGTTGTTCTCTTCTGATCAGTAAAAGTGTTAATACCCATACCAGTCGTTCTGAGATACATTTGGTGGTCTGTAAGAAATTCCCAATAAAATCAATTTTCCTTTGTATCTGTTAATAGAAATCCAATTTGGCTCAATCTCCTTACCATTATTTTTTATATGCTCAACTTCAACAAGCTGTAACTCACTTTTACATATAAAACTATTTTGCCCCTTCTTTTTTATACTCTATTTTTATTAAACAGGCTCTAATTCTGTTAAGATAATTAACATTCAAAATTTTATAATTATTCCCATCATATCAAAATTCCTCATCCCTACCTGTGTTGTAACATCATCTATTTTTTTTTTCTTACTTTCCGGAGTACCTGTCCTCTGGACGGAAGTTATGCAAATTCATGATTAATGAAAGGTTATCTTAGGACATGAAAAATTGCTTCCCTTATATGTAATGGTAAAAGTAAATAAACAAACAAACAAAAAAAAGCGAAAAAACGCCTATACAAACCGCAAAACTGAAAACTTACATGTAGTCTCACTTAGATTTCATGAACCTCCACATCAGTTTTGGTGAAGTTTCATTCACACCCTGCGAAGTACTTTCATGGAGACATAATAGACAGTACTATTATATTTATATAGCATTACAATACTAACAATTAAGCCTACCCTTATAACTTACTTCTAACACACATTCATCTTCAATTACAGAAAAAAAACGAAAAAAAACGTGATATATATGATTTGACATGCAATTTCGATTCACATACAAACTCCATTACAGTGATCAATAACTGAATTAATTTTTATATGGCTCCTATCTTTAAATACCTCAAACATGTTTTTAACCAGTAAATACAAACAAAAATAGTTTTACGTGGAGTTTTAAGGAAATTTCACAGGTTTTTATTTATTTCAAAATTAATTCACTTAACTAAAAATAACGTGTTTCATACACTTAAATATATATATATATTTATTAATTTCAATTATTCTTTTTATGCGAGTACTTGTCTACTTTTAAACTATGTGGTGGTGTTCCATACTGCAAATCTCTCTTTTGTATTAAGCTTAATGGTGGAAGCAATATATCATGGTAGGAAATGAAACAGAATATTAGAAAAATTAGTCATAAGATATATTAAGTTTAGTATTATTAAATAAAGAAGTACATTTCGAAACTGTAATTTTTGAAGAAGCTTCCGTTTGGAGGTGTTTTTAGAATTTTAGTTGGAAATTTTAGACTGTAAATTAACGCCGTCGTGTGTTAAGCCTAACGTTATCTTAAACAGCCGAGAAAGCACATGGTTAACATTACTTATTTGAATTACAGATGGATTCTTCGGAATTTTATTACACATTTCACAATTCTTTGTGAAGAAATGTTAAAATGGAGACTGGGTCATTGAGGAATGCTGAGAGCAGTGCCCTTGTTAAATATTTTGTTTTGGGAAAGTTTCACTTTAATGTTTTTTAGAAGAGAAGATTAACAGCATTTCTGGCTCTGACGAGCATTATGTTTCTAACTCTCAACTTAAATTATACAAGCAGTAATTTCAGGTTGAAAGACTGTGAGATTAAATGTTGATAATGGTAAAGCATTAGCAATTGACAACGTCTGGTTTTTGTTCCACTATAGAAGCAAGAACAATTTGGCCTATAATTTCTAGGGTAATAATTCATTTTAAAATAGGAACAACAAACAAGTCTCCAAACATAATGGAAATAAAGAGGATTACCTATCTGGGCTTTGATATCCTTTAAATCTATGGGGAGATTTTGATTGGCCATGGTGCTTTATTTTTGTTCTTCCATACCTTTAACAAAATTTCCCACCAGATGCTTTAAAAACTGCCTTTTTGAAATAACTTCATTTCATTTTTAATAAGTTTCTCATGTAATTTTTTTCATCTTATAAAACAATATTTTCAGTCACTTAATGAACTTTATCCCTAACTTTTGAGTATGTTGCATCAGTGTTGTTTTTCAGTGATTATAATATATTACCATGAATTGAATACAACTAAAAAAAAAAACTCTTGTTTTTTTAGCGGGTTTATAATTCTGGAAATCTGTGTGTAATACCCAAAGGTGTGCAGAGTGTTTTCAACTTCTTGGAATCCTGAACTTTAGAAACTCTGTAGACTGCCCTTGTCGATAGCAATGTGATATTTCTGTTTTTTAGCAAGTGACATAATCAGTCATTCTGCAAGTGAAAAGTAGCCTTGGACAAGAGATTGTTTATATGAAATGGTAGTCAACATTTATTCCACTTTATTTGACATTTGTTGTTTATATTTTTAAAGAACATACATAATGGTAAACCACTTTTATTTTGGCTTATGCACATTTTCTGTCTGTGTATTTTGCCTTTTCCAAAATCTGAAATTGCTTTTCAATTTTCTTTAGCAGCATTTGATTGGAAAATTTCCAATATTGGTAGACAAGTAATCTCACCTAATCCATAGCTGGCTCCTATTGACACTATGTTTGGGTCTTAAACTAATTCACCTGGAGATATTTTACATTGGATATTTATTTACCTAACAGCCAGTATTTATTACTTTAAAACCTTTGATTGATTCTACATTGGCCTGTTTGTATGTTTCTCTTTCAGCCTTTATCTAGCTAACACAGTATTCATACCACAAATTAAGTTTTAATAGATCAACACAGTGTAAATTTGCTGTCTTCCGCCTCACAAATGTCACGTTGAATAGCAGATGAACTACTGAATACAGATAACTTTGTCATTTTGTGTAGAATATTAGTTCTCTCATCACTTCAGAATTCTGATATTCTAATCTCAGAAGTGTTTTCATCTTACTTGGTTTTTCCTACAGATACAGCCAACACTTGAAGCTCTGTGATAAAACTGTTCACTTTATTGTGGTTCTTTTCTCTGAGATTAATGCTTTTTATGACTGGTTCTGTACAGTATACCCCTCGGTGTGGATTCCTGTACATGGTGAGGGGACCTCCCAGGGAAGGTTCTGTTCTATCTGGTTATCTTCTCTGGGATCTAGACATCCACCCACGTTTTTGCCGTGCGTGGCGACCCGTGAAGGGGAGGAGAGGATCCTGGTGGTTGAGGGGTCCAACCCTAACACACCACTTTGGCCTCAAATTCCTGTAGAGGGGCGGCCTTTGGGTGACCCCCCTTGGGTCAATCGACTGGTCCACTTGGGCTAGAGTCAACCAAGTACCAGTGTTGGAAGTTCTCAACGGGTGTAGTGGACATTGTGCCTGATGCTGGTGTTTGGGTATAGTGCTCACGAAACCCTGGCGTTGCTGCATTGTCCTTGCATGACTTTGTAGTGTGTCCCCTTGTAGGGCTCCATGGTGGGTGGGGTCAGTGGGTACCGAAATTTTTTCCTTTTCCTATGGATCCTCCAAAAAATTTAAATAAAATTGTAAAAAAACAGTCAATGGGTAAGTGACCATGTCTTGAATACTCAGAACAGCAATCTTCAACATCAGTAACACACGTACCTCATTTTCTTATATTACATTCTCTTTCGGAAAAACCTTTAGGGCAAATGTCCCCTTTTTTTATTCAAAAGGGACTAGAGGGACTTACTGGCTCTCCAAAGTGAGTAAAGAAACTTTGATCTGGTGACATATTGGTTGAAACATCCACATCCCAACACAGTGAACTCCTCTTGAATTCAAAGGCAATTGGGGATATACCTATTGAAGTTACACCCCATGCTACCTTGAATTCTTCACGAGGAGTTATTGTTGAAAGGGATTTGAAGAACGTTCCCGAGTCAGAGATTCTCGCTGGTCTCTCACTCAAGGAGTTTCTGCAGTGAGGCGCATCTCCACTTGCAAAGATGGAGTTACACTGCCAACAAATACCCTCGTTTTAACATTTACTTCACCACGTGCACCTGCCACCATCAAGGCAGGTTATCTCATTTGCAGGGTTCGGCCATACATACCAAACCCTCTTCGATCTTTTCAATGTCAGAGATTCGGCCACTCAAAGACATCTTGTCGTGGTTCCCTGACATGTGCTCGTTGTGGAGGCAAGGACCACGATGCCTATGACTGTGACATGAACCCACATTGCGTAAACTGCAATGTTTCTCACCCCTCTTACTTTCATTCTTGCCCAAAATGGTTGGAGGAAAAAGAGGAGGTGCAGCGTTTGAAAACAACACATAACATTAGTTATCCTGAGGCTCGGAAATTGCTGTCCACAACTCCATCTCGGACATATGCTGCTGCACTTCATTCCACAACTACAGCGGGAGTGCAGACAGATCTCTCTGTGCCTCCAAGAGAATCCTTTTCAAAACAAATGAAAAGCCTTTTGACCAACGTGGTTAAAAAGGTTGATGAATCGACTTCCACTCCCATCTCTGTTCCTCCCATACCTTCCAACAAACCTCAAGATCCACGTCCTTCAGTTTCAAATACAGGCATTTCTTCAGATACATCTTTTTATCCCACCACAAGAGACAAAACAATTATTCGTTCGCGTTCTCAGTCACTGGATTCTCCTTCCAATAACAAAAACCTGCCCACCTGACCCAGAGCAGGATCCATAGAGGTTGATAGACCTCCTCCGACTAAAGACAGTAAAGAAAAAAGACGTGGTCGTAAACCGAAGGGTTCTCCAGCCACTTCACCTATCCGTTCTTAAAAATGGCCACCTTGATACAATGGAACTGTCGAGGTTTACGTTCTAATCTGGATGATATCAAAACGCTGATTGCTTCCTACCATCCTGTTTGTCTTTCTTTACAAGAAACATTTCTCAAAACTGCTGATACTGTCTCCATTCGGCAGTTTTCTCTGTACAGAAATGACAGGTTGTGTGATGGTTGAGTACATGGAGGGGTGGCACTGTTGGTTGATCAACACGTGCCCACCCTGTCTTTGTCACTCAACACACCCTTGGAGGCTGTAGCCATCCGTGTTTCCTTGGGTCATACCATCACTGTTTGTTCTCTGTATCTGTCCCCTGGAGAGACATATGATCAATCAGATCTTGATGCTCTCATTGAACAGTTGCCATCTCCATTTCTAATCCTAAGGGATGTTAATGGACATTATCCCCTCTGGGGAAGTGCTATTATTGATGGGAGGGGCCGATCTGTAGAGCGGATGCTCTCTGATCACAATCTTTCTCTTTTCAATACTGGTTCTTCCGCTTACTTTCATGCACCTAGTCAGTTCTTTACCGCTATTGATCTCTCAGTTTGCTCCCCTTCATTATTCTCCCATTTTTTCATGGAGGGTTGACAGTAATCCACTAGGCAGTGATCATTTTCTGATCCTTTTGAGAGAGACTGGCCGTGGTTGATGCCACCTTACCCGCGTACCCCGGTGGAAGCTGGATCAGGCAGACTGGTCCACTTTCACTGCTCTCGCAGAACTTGATCCTGCCATCGTAAATCAGCCATCAATAGACGACTGTGTAGCAGTGGTAACTGACTGTATTACACATGCAGCTGCTCAGTGTATTCCTAAAATCTCGACAAGTTTTCCACGATATCCTCGTCCGTGGTGAAATCCTGCTTGCCACTTAGCACGGAAGGCACAAAAGCAGGCCTGGGATACTTTTCGTAGATATCCCACACTGTCAAACCGGGTTGCTTTCCAACGGGCCCGTGCACATGCTAGGTGGGTAAGACGTCAAAGCCAGAAGGAATCTTGGATTAAGTTCACAACCAGCATATCTTCTACCACTAGTTCCAAGATCATATGGGACAGGATTCGAAAGGTTAATGGGCACTACAATTCTGTCCCCCTCTCGATCTTACTCTCTGATGGTCAGGAGGTGACTGATGTTAGGAACATCGCTAACACTCTAGGTGAAAGCTTTTGCCGGGTATCTAGCACTTCTGCTTGTTCCTCCACCTTCCTGGCCATCAAGACTTGGCCAGAGCGATCACCTCTTTCCTTTCGAACTGACTGTTTCTTTGACTATAATTGTCCCTTTACCCTGGTGGAACTAAAAAATGGCCCTTCATCGGTCTGCCAGTACATCTGTTGGACCTGATGATATTCATTATGACATGCTGCACCATCTATCTCCTGCTTCTCTTGATGTCCTTCTGATTGTTTTCAACCAGATCTGGCAGGATCCACCACAGACCACCCAATTCGTCTTGTAACATCTATCAGAGAAGCTTTTCTCAACTGCCAACATCTTGTATCAATGTTCTTTGACATAGAGAAGGCTTACGACACAACATGGAGGTATGGCGTTTTGCGAGACCTCCATACATATGGGTTACGTGGCCATCTACCCATGTTTATTAAAAAATTTTTAATGGACAGGAGATTCCAAGTTCGTGTGGGTTCGACACTTTCCCGTTCTTTTGTACAGGAACTTGGAGTCCCTCAAGGCTGTGTATTGAGTGTTACACTCTTCAGTATAAAGATAAATGCCATCACTGAACAACTCCCTCTCACTGTTGCGAATGGGCTGTATGTCGACGGCTTTCACATCTCATGTCAGTCGTCAAACATGAGATATATTGAGCGGCAACTACAAACCACCCTCAATTGTGTACGGAAGTGGACTCTGGCGAACGGCTTTAATTTCTCTTTCTCCAAAACTGTATGCATGCACTTTTGCCGTCGACAGGGTATTCACCCTGATCCTGAACTTCATATCGGTGAAGTTTTGCTGCCAGTGGTCCCGGAGACCAAGTTCTTGGGGCTTATTTTTGATCGTAAACTGACCTTTATACCACACTTAAAGCAGCTTCGGGTCAAATGCACAAGAGCACTGAACATCCTCCGTGTTCTCTCTTCTACCAGTTGGGGGGCAGATCGCTGTTCAATGTTAAAGGTATATCGTGCTCTTATTAGATCGATACTCGATTATGGATCAATGGTCTATGGCTCTGCCAGACCCCCGGCCTTAAAGATGCTGGACCCCATTCATCACCAAGGACTTCGACTCTGCACTGGGGCTTTCCGTACCTCTCCAGTTCAAAGTATATACATTGAATCTCATGAACCTTCTCTACACCTTCGCCGTTTGCAACTATCTTTACAATATACTTCGAAACTTCATTCCTTACCAAAGCATCCCACTTGGAAATGTGTTTTCCTTCCTCGGTGGGCAGTACATTTTCAGAACAGACGATCTGTCATTGCTCCGTTTGGCCTTTGCATCCGGGCACAGTTGGATGAATTGGGTCTGTCCTTGGATAACATTGCAGATTCCACAGGTTGGCCCATTCCACCATGGCTTATTACAGCCCCCAAATGTGACCTTTCTTTCAGTCACCTAAAAAAGGCAGATACTCCAGGTTGGAAGTACCGTCTTTTATTCAATGAATATCTTTCAAACAATCATTCAGTTCCCATTTATACAGATGGTTCCAAATCAGGTAATTCAGTGGGCTCTGCTATGGTTTGCTATGGGTTAGTAGTTGCGCACAGAATCCCTTCTACAGCTTCTGTGTTCATTGCTGAACTGTATGCCATATCTCTTGCCCTGGATCATATTGCAGCTGAGCAGTACTCCAACTGCACTATTTATACTGATTCGCTTAGTTCTATACTTGCCTTGGAATCGCTACACGTTAGCTCACATCCTATTCTCGCTGATATTCGAAACTGACTGGCCCATTTCTCATTAGCAGCTACTTCAATCCAGTTTTTCTGGATACCAGGCCATGTTGGTATTCGCGGGAACAAGCTTGGAGACATGGCAGCTAAATATGTCTGCTTCAGCACCATCACTCCTATGCCTGTTCCGTAGATGGACAATGGTGTTGTCTTCAAGGCTCGGCTCCCTCCGTGCCAGCTGGCAGTCCACTTGGAGTGAGCAACGCGACAACAAACTTTTTCAAATCAAACCCAAAATTGGACTTTGGCCATCTAGCTTCTGTAAAGTTCGGAAGGAGGAAGTTGTTCTCACTAGCCTACGCATTGGTCACAGTTTTTTAACTCATCATTTTCTTTTATCTGGAACTGATGCACCAATGTGTAGTTTGTGTAACACTCAAATCACTATCAGCCACATTTTACTTTCTTGCCATCGTTACAATTATCAACGACGGCAATATTTTAAACATATTTTTTCCCAGGGTCAGTCTGTAACATTGGACAGAGTTATTGGTGATGGTGACTCTGTCCACCTTGATAATGTTTTTAATTTTTTAATGGCCATTAATCTTTTTAATCTCATTTAAGTGTTGCATATTTATTCATTACACCTTTTTAATTGTGGTTCCTTTTTTACAGTTTTAATCTCTCTCATTCAATTTGACGTTGGACAATGGCCAGAACATTAAATAACTTGACACCAGGACTGGAAAGGCCAACTTCAGGTGACTAATGCTACTGTTTGAACTATCCGTTTGAACTACTCATTAGTCATCCTGGCGAGTTGTTATTATACTTTTGCTGCATATCATTTCACACTTTTACTACTTAACTTTTTAGTACTGGCCATATTGACTCATAACCTGGAACCAGGACTGGAAAGACCAACTTCAGGTGACTGATGGTGGTTTTTATACTTACTTGTTAGTCTTCCTGGTGGGTTATGATCATTACCATTCTGCTACAGGTAGTTCTTTACAACTTTGTTGACTGGATGTCAACATTAGTTTTTACGCCATTTTCTGTTTTAATTGCCGTTTTGCTTTTATCTTCAATTACTTTCACAAATTTTACTCCATTTACTTGACTTTTATCTTTTTACTGGACATTTGGCTACTCATTATTACGATTTTGCGGAGTGTCTTTTAAAACTTTTATTCTTTTACATTTTGATAATAGCTGCTATGACACATAACCCAGAACCAGGACTGGAAAGGCCAACTTCAGGTGATTGACGGTGGTTTTTGAACTTACCTGTTAGTCTTCCTGGCGGGATATGATCATTACCATTTTGCTAGAGTAAATATTTTACAACTTTGAAGACTGGATGTCACCATTGGTTTTTATGCCATTTTCTGTTTTAATTGCTGTTTTGTTTTTACCTTCATTTACTTTTACAAATTTTACTCCATTTACTTGACTTTATCTTTTTACTGGACATTTGGCTACTCATTGTTACAATTTTGCTATGTATCTTTTAAAACTTCTATTCTTTTACATTTTGATACTGGTTGCTATGACACATAATTCAGAACCAGGACTGGAAAGACCAACTTCGGGTGACTGACGGTGGTTCTTGAACTTACCTGTTAGTCAGGTTATGATCATTACCTTTTTGTTAGAGTAAATACCTTACAACTTCTTATACTCTGCCTTCTATCTTAACATTGTAGACTAGGTGTCAACATTGGTTTTATCCTTTTTTGCTTTATCTTCATTTCCATTTATGTCTATTACTACATTTATTTATTTATTTTTTTTATTTTTTTTACATTTTTACCGAATGTCTGGCGCAGATAGCCTCGCTGCTTTGTGCCATGAAACACTAAATCAATCAATCAATCAAACTGTACAATATATGAGTTTTCACACATTGAGTATGTGCACCATAACTTTTGTTTCAACATGGGAGTCTTCACAAAAGTTAGACTTAATAAATATTAAAAGTTTCTTTTATATACAAAAAAATCAGAATTTCTTATGAAATATTTTTACTGAAGATTTGATTGTGAAAGTATTGATTTTGTTTTGTTACTAGTCTGAGTGCAAAGTGAATTCATGTTATGATTAAGAAAACTATTCTTTGTCACAAAAATCTCAAATATTATTTACATAATATATCAGATCTCGTAAATCCATTTCAAATGCTCATTTTTAGTAAGACTTATATTTTATGTTTTATACTATGTGGGGTTTGTCACTTCACGAACCTTGTAACCATCATAAAAAAATTTGTTAAAATATATAAATAGCTTTTTTTATAGTAAAATGACTATGTATTATAACGCAAAAATACTAATGTTTAGTCTAAGTGTTGTAAGTCTCACAGCTGTATATAATTATATATATATTTATTATATTGACCTTCCAGTCATGCCTGTCCAAGATTATACAGCTTGCACTGACATGATGCATATGCACTCAGGTCATGTATCCAGTAATATAAAATGAACTTTGAGCCTTCCCTGTCTTGACTGTGTTTGAGTGGACTAGTATTTTGTAATGTACAGTCACATTTCAATTATTATGCATTATATATGTATATAAATTATTACTACTAAAAATAAACTTTTAAAGATATTTTTCCTAAAATATAGAATAATAATTTAAGAAGTAAAGCCAAACTATCTTTTTTTTCATCATGACCTTTGAACTCTGTTGCTGCTGGACATTGGTTGCTAAGCCTTTTGTAATTTCATGTGGATGATATCAAACTTTTTTTAAAATATTTTATGTATACAACTGAATAACCAGAAAATCATAAATAACTAAACTGATACCATAGATCAAAAGAATATGGTTTTCTTTTCACACATTAAAATGGCTGGTAAAATCACTAGAGGGACATTCTAAGCTGGCAAGAGGTGAACAGGGCTACTGTGTTTGATTCCATACATAAGCTGTATCTCAGTAATATAAAAAGATACAAGATTCTTTATATTCTAGGTTGTCAATATTAGTAATCTGAGTTCCTAATTTGTATGAAACTATAGACTTAATATTTTGACATCACAAACATCTAAGTTTAAACAGTGCTGCATTGAACATACCATGACTTACTTAAACCTATATTTGTGTTCTTTTTATATTTACTTTTAAATTAAGAAATTAACTCATGTATAATATTAAAACTTGAATTATAATTTACAATTTGATTCCAAACTTATTGACATAAATTTATAAAATACTGAATGCAAGTCAACACACAAGATGACATGTCTTTTACCTGTGACCCATCACAAAAGGGTTAAGAGGCCAAGAATTGGTTTCAGTAACTATTTTCAGGTTTTTTACAACAACAAATAAGCATAAGAAACCTTGGAAGTGCTTGTTGAATGTTTACCTTTTGTATATCTTTATTCCAGAGAAAATAAATTTAGATATTTTTAAAATGTCCACTTTCAAAATTTCCCTTCATTGAAGGTTTACTTGTATTAAAATTAAATGACTGATTTTTATCTTTATTTTGTTCACAATTACTGCAGTCTGTGTTTTTACAAATGTGTTGTTTCATTGAGTATGATTCTATTAGATAATAGTATATATCAAACTGAATAAATAAATATTCATGGGATGAAAGTAGATGGGAAATTTCTCTAGCTGTTAAAGGTTGGCCCTCTGGATTTCCTTGTTGAATGCATAACTTTTCTATACGTATCACTTTCTGTCATCAGTTCTGATGAAAATATCTTGAACTTTATTTTTTGTTAATACAAGAGTTTTATAATCTTATTACATATAACCTAGTAATTATACTTACAGCAAAGGTTTTCTATATTGAAAACACTTCATTATTATCTGACAAGTTAATTCCAGGTTTAATAATCAAACTGTTGCAGATCAATCTTATATTTTTATCTAATAATGAAATTTAACATAGCAGTGGGAGTCAACATGTATTTAACATAGCAGTGGGAGTCAACATGTATTTAACATAGCAGTGGGAGTCAACATGTATTTAATGTAGCAGTGGGAGTCAACATGTATTTAACGTAGCAGTGGGAGTCAACATGTATTTAACGTAGCAGTGGGAGTCAACATGTATTTAACATAGCAGTGGGAATCAACATGTATTTAACGTAGCAGTGGGAGTCAACATGTATTTAACGTAGCAGTGGGAGTCAACATGTATTTAACGTAGCAGTGGGAGTCAACGTATTTAACGTAGCAGTGGGAGTCAACATGTATTTAACGTAGCAGTGGGAGTCAACATGTATTTAACGTAGCAGTGGGAGTCAACATGTATTTAACGTAGCAGTGGGAGTCAACATGTATTTAACGTAGCAGTGGGAGTCAACATGTATTTAACGTAGCAGTGGGAGTCAACATGTATTTAACGTAGCAGTGGGAGTCAACATGTATTTAACGTAGCAGTGGGAGTCAACATGTATTTAACGTAGCAGTGGGAGTCAACGTATTTTAGCAGTGGGAGTCAACGTATTTAACGTAGCAGTGGGAGTCAACATGTATTTAACGTAGCAGTGGGAGTCAACATGTATTTAACGTAGCAGTGGGAGTCAACATTTATTTAACGTAGCAGTGGGAATATTTGTTTATTTCAATTTTTGTATTTCCTATAGAGAACTTTCTACACATCAGTTACTGTTTTAGTTGAGTGATTGAAAGATCTGATACACTTTAAAATAGCTTAGTACCAGAAACATTTTCAGTTATATTAATACATTTAACTTTGTGTATTTTCATATTCTTTCATCAATTCTCTTGTAGTGTTAAATAATGCATTGTTTTGTGAGGGTATGAGACCTACGTGTGCAACCACGTTTTGTTTGTGACATCAGTTTGGAGACAATATACCATTAGCCCATGTGTTGTACAAGTCATTGTTAAGTCATCAGTTTGGAGACAATATACCATTAGCCCATGTGTTGTACAAGGCATTGTTAAGTCATCAGTTTGGAGACAATATACCATTATCCCATGTGTTGTACAAGGCATTGTTAAGTCATCAGTTTGGAGACAATATACCATTAGCCCATGTGTTGTACAAGGCATTGTTAAGTCATCAGTTTGAGACTATATACCATTGTACAAGGCATTGTTAAGTCATCAGTTTGGAGACAATATACCATTAGCCCATGTGTTGTACAAGGCATTGTTAAGTCATCAGTTTGGAGACTATACCATTAGCCCATGTGTTGTACAAGGCATTGTTAAGTTTACCAGACTATCGTGACATCAGTTTGGAGACTATATACCATTAGCCCATGTGTTGTACAAGGCATTGTTAAGTCATCAGTTTGGAGACAATATACCATTAGCCCATGTGTTGTACAAGGCATTGTTAAGTTTACCAGACTATCGTGACATCAGTTTGGAGACTATATACCATTAGCCCATGTGTTGTACAAGGCATTGTTAAGTCATCAGTTTGGAGACAATATACCATTAGCCCATGTGTTGTACAAGGCATTGTTAAGTTTACCAGACTATCGTGACATCAGTTTGGAGACTATATACCATTAGCCCATGTGTTGTACAAGGCATTGTTAAGTCATCAGTTTGGAGACAATATACCATTAGCCCATGTGTTGTACAAGGCATTGTTTACCAGAGACATCAGTTTGGAGACTATATACCATTAGCCCATGTGTTGTACAAGGCATTGTTAAGTCATCAGTTTGGAGACAATATACCATTAGCCCATGTGTTGTACAAGGCATTGTTAAGTTTACCAGACTATCGTGACATCAGTTTGGAGACTATATACCATTAGCCCATGTGTTGTACAAGGCATTGTTAAGTCATCAGTTTGGAGACAATATACCATTAGCACATGTGTTGTACAAGGCATTGTTAAGTTTACCAGACTATAGTGACATCAGTTTGGAGACTATATACCATTAGCCCATGTGTTGTACAAGGCATTGTTAAGTCATCAGTTTGGAGACAATATACCATTAGCCCATGTGTTGTACAAGGCATTAAGTTTACCAGACTATCGTGACATCAGTTTGGAGACTATATGCCATTAGCCCATGTGTTGTACAAGGCATTGTTAAGTCATCAGTTTGGAGACAATATACCATTAGCCCATGTGTTGTACAAGGCATTGTTAAGTTTACCAGACTATCGTGACATCAGTTTGGAGACTATATACCATAAGTCCATGTGTTGTACAAGGCATTGTTAAGTTTACCAGACTATAGAGATCCTGAACACAACATTATTTTTATCCTTCATAATAACTAATAGTTAATTTGACCAATTCTAAACAAAAGTATCAAAAACATTGTTTCATTTAACTACTTAGTGGCAAACAGTTTTGAACAGATCTTCTCTGGCAGATCATCCTATGTATTGTATTAGTCTTAACTAAACCTGGCTTGTACCCTTATAAGACAGACCTGACCTCACTATTTATGCCACTTCATTTTTTCTATGCACTGAATTGAAATGTCAGCTAACATATAGTTTATATGTACAACCTTGTCTGACAAAATCTGTATGTAAGCTTACTTAACATTAGAACATCTATATTATTTTATTACTACTGATCTCACTGTTTTTAGTCTGGGTCTAGGCCTACATACAGTATAAGGCAAGTGGTAAAGATCAGTAAATATTATTTGGTACCTGATTGGACAGTTGGTTGTTTAGTAACTTGGCAGAATGAACCAAGTAACATAGGAGTTTTTTTAGCTGCAAATTCATGGCAAAAAAAATATGGGACCTTTATTTTTATTCAGAGTACACTTCTGTTTATGTGGGTTGGAAATAACGATGCTGTGTTTTATCTACTCTGACATAATTATCTAGACTGGAACATCTTTATACCTATATTTATAAATATATTCAAACATCTAAGCACGCCCTCTACATTCCTACAATTAGTTACACAACCTCCTTGAAATGTGATCAGCTATCGGTCAGTTACCTCTTTCTTTCTTTGTAAACCTGACGATGACCGAAGAAGGTGGAAATGTTGTTCACTGGTCTACATAAAAAATTTTCTCAACTCAAACCAGCCATTTTTACATATATAATAGTTTTTTTTAATCATAACATGAAATCACTTTGCACTCAGACTAGTAAAGAAAGAAATTCTATTTTCATTATACAAAATGCTTGTAATCTTTACTGAAAGTATATCAAATTTTGTGAAGATATATATGCTATATCTAAATTTATAGTGCAATTACTTAACGTGTGTAAACGAAGTCGTGTGTATTATACTGGGCCCATTGTGAATGAGTTAGGAGACTGGTCAGTTAGAATACCAAAATGTTTTCCTTTCATCATACTGTTGAGATTACTTCCATCAAAATTAATTCAAGCCATGATAACTTACATGCATTACTTTGCAGCTATTATAATTATATTTATTTTCCCATTTCACCAAATGATCTGAATAATTTTGTGGAGCAGCAGAGTACTCATACTAGCTAGAAACACCCACAATCTCAGGGTCATTGGTAAGTGTAAGTAATTTATTGCCCATTCCTTCAAATATGCCATTAATGTAAATCAAAAGTAGCAAAGGTGCCAAGATTAAGCTCTGAGGTCCCTCATTCCACTTATGGCATTAGTCCAGTTTGACCAAACTCCATTTATAACAACCCTTTGTCTCCTTCCAGGTGGACATCTTTTAACCCAATGAGCAGATGTAAACCCCACATCCAGAGGTTTCTTTTTAATGAGCCTTTTATGTGGCACATTATGCTTTCTGAAAATTGAGTTTAATCAAATCCACAGTTAGAAAAAACCATATTGACTATCCAACAAAATTTAAATGTTTGACAAATGACTTTAAAGCTTCTTTCAAAAACTTTTTTTCCTACAACTGATGCAAGACAAATAGGTCCATAATTACTGAGACAGTCTTCATTACTTCCTTTAAAAAGAACGGTTACATTTACCTATTTCCAATGTTTTGGCACCTGCCTACTGTTCAAGGGTGTACAAAAAGTACTAGTTCGTAACTATTGAGGGGATATTATCTGGCTTAGAAGCAGTATCATTCTTTAAGCTTCCAGTATTTTAAAACAATTTCAGAATTATTTTTAATTTATGTTTTTATCTAATTTTATCCCATGACCCTTTTACGAACAAACTTTTTTTTAATGAGGAGAAATATTTTTATTCTATAAGGAATGTGTCTGTCATGAATATTAAAAAAAATTCTTAGGTTTATTTTTAGTGTCTCTAGTCAATACAGTTACTTAATACACAGCAGATAATTCTTATTGCATTCCTTTACCATTCTGAAATTTGTAATCAAATTGTCATTATTCCTTATTTTCATATGGTTTAAAACATCAAACCTAATACTGTAGTGATCATTTGCTGCACCTAGGTTTTACTCAATTCCATTCTTTCAGATGTTTCTGTGTTAGAAGTTAACAGTAAAACTTAAGTAGTATTATTCCTAATGGGTTTCATAACAGATTGATGAAGAAAATCATCATAAACAGTTTTTAAAAACCTGTCTTCCTGTTCTGAGTCTAACATACCCAGTTTATATGACTGAAATTTAAATCCCACATAATTATGAATCTCATTAGTAACTGAAGTCTTAATTTCTTTGTGGAGTTTGTCATTAATTTCATCTGGTCTGTGTCAAATATCCACAGAGTCTTCTTCTTATGACTGACAACTAGCAGAAACCCAAACACATTTGATCTTGCATTTTGTGTCAGTATTATCAAATTCAACAGGATGTAACTCAGGTTTTACATATAAAGCCACTTTTCTGTCTCTTTAGTACGTTATCCATATTAATTAACGTATAATTTTGTGTTGCAAAGAAATTCCTTTAATCAGAATTGTTTTTAACTACATTTCAGGTATTCCATTTTGACCAGAACTCTGAATGAAGTAACCAATTTTATTTTTTATAACTTCTAGTTTTACAATAGTAAAGATTTCACCTAACTTCAGAACTTTTTTGTAAAAACAACCATGGTCATTTGGAACAAGAACGGCTACTCTATTAATTTCAATTAATA
Source organism: Tachypleus tridentatus (assembly GCF_004210375.1). Taxonomy (NCBI): domain Eukaryota; kingdom Metazoa; phylum Arthropoda; class Merostomata; order Xiphosura; family Limulidae; genus Tachypleus; species Tachypleus tridentatus. The sequence goes on along the minus strand of NC_134825.1, from coordinate 9,341,422 downwards.
TTTTGTATTTGATTGTATGTTTTAGTTTCAATATTTTTGTCACTTGTACAACTTTTTTTTGTATATATTTTTAGGTTTTCTGCACAATAGCATAATTTTTCTCTAATGTCTGTTGACGTATTTTGTCTTTAATTTTTTTCACCAGTTCTTTGTTAATTAGTGTTCTTAATTACATTATATTTTTATATTCTTACCATATTCTTAACCCTAAAACTATATAGTGCTTTTTAGGTATCTCAGTTACTTCTATTTTTGACATTGGTTTGTTTAAGTTGTATTTATTTTTATTGTTTTTGATTAGAACACGTGTGAACTATCTCCATGTTAACAGTAAAAATTTATTAGTGCAAAGTTGAAATATTTCTTCATGGCATTTGACATTTGTAGTAGTGTTTCTAGCACAGATCTCGTTTCTTTCCTAAATCACAGTTTCTACTTCTCATCATAACAAAGAATATAGTAATTTAAGTCTAGGTAAGATAAGTATATATTAATTGCCAAGATAAGTGTGTGTTTTAATTGTCATAATAGGTGTTTGTATTTTTCAGTGTAATGTACATGTAAGAAAAAGATGACTTACTAGAAGTACTACAAGTAAAAATTTTAGGAGTGGTTACCTTGAAACCTGGGCCTTAAGCATACTTGATTCCTCACAACTTTATGAATAGTTTTTAATGTTTGTTGAATAAAGTAAGATTTACCAATTTTTAATGAATTAAATATAATTAATGTAGACCGTTTTCATGGAGTTAATTGCATAAACCTCTACTTGAGAAAGTCGTTATGCATGCCTGATGCTTTTCAGTCTCTGGAGGTTTTTTACCCTGCCCTCTTATGATAAAATTATTTCTCAGTGTACAAAGCCCTCCAAGGTTTGCCAGGGCTAAATTGTAATAGTTTGCACTTTTTATCGTCCATTAAGTCGAATTTCCTTGTCTCATCAGAAAGCAACTAAGTGCTAAATTTTGAAAACTAAACTGTTATTGGACTTCTTCCTTCTCAGGTTTGTGGATTATGACATTTTACTTTATTTTTGTGTTTCACTCCTTTTGAAATCTTCAAATTTTACCCAGGATTCTTTGAAGTTTACACGAAGCTAGGTTTGTTAGAACCAAATAATAGTAACTATTTAATGCTAACATGGTGTGATTCACAAATTATGAATGAAAACAGTTCTATACTATTTTTAGTTTATAACTTGATATTTCTGTAATGGGTTATTGCTGACAATGATAAACCTACTTCAGAACAGTTATAAAGAAAATACCAATCTCAACTACCATTGTTTCATCTTTTAGTCACTAGAATATGTGTTCTTGTGACGAACTTGGTCTTTTCAGATTTTGTGGTTCTAAAATTGTCACTGTTTTTGAGCACCTTAATCTATTGCTAATGATGATTGGACATTATGCATTGGTCATTTAAATCTTTGAACTTCCTGAGATGTTACTATTATTCCAATATGAAAGGAATTGGAAGTTCAAAGTTTGTAACATGATACTGTAATAAGTATTGGATGAGATTGAAATATTACAGCAAAATGTAAAAAATTGAAGCTAGTCGTGTTCTTGTGGAATGTCATTAAGTTAGATAATTTCTTTACAGACTTCTAAAAGACGTAATAACGGAAGAAGCAAACATGGTCGTGGGCACGTAAAGCCTGTGAGATGCACTAACTGTGCTCGATGTGTCCCAAAAGACAAAGCTATTAAGAAATTTGTAATCAGAAACATAGTTGAAGCTGCAGCAGTGAGAGATATTACGGATGCAAGTGTCTATGACAGTAAGTTTATTCTTAGTAAACTATGTTATTACTTATTAGAATGATGTATATTTTATATTTAAATGCAGACCAGAAATTAGATACCATTATGAAAATCTAGACCACAGAATCTCCAAGAAACTTTATTAATACTCGGCTGTGTTTTGGCCTGGCATGGCCTAGCGCGTTAAGGCGTGCGCTTCGTAATCTGAGGGTCGCAGGTTAGCGCCTGAGTCGCGCCAAACATGCTCGCCCTCCCAGCCGTGGGGGGCGTTATAATGTGACAGTCAATCCCACTTTTCGTTGGTAAAAGAGTAGCCCAAGAGTTGGCGGTGGGTGGTGATGACTAGCTGCCTTCCCTCTAGTCTTACACTGCTAAATTAGGGATGGCTAGCACAGATAGCCCTTGAGTAGCTTTGTGCAAAATTCCAAAACAAACAAACAAACAAACAGCTGTGTTTTGTTGTTATAGAAAGGAACAAAGTAAAACAGTAAAATGATGGAATGTCATGCAACAATGTATAAATGGAAAAGACATTACAGTGGAAAAATAAGTTAGCAGGTACACAAAAATATATTGAAAAATTGGATAAGAAGAAAGCTTAGAGTGAAATGTTAGTTTCATACCAATGTATCACATAAAAATTCAAATTAATTCACTTGTCTACATATTAATAAATTTAATTGAAAGGCTGAAATGAAATAAGAAAATCAAAATTGTACTAATGTATCAGGACAGCTGGTATGGATATTAACACTTTTACTAATAAAGCAGAGAACGGTGTTTTGGCATAAGAAGGTTGAAACATTGTTTTCTGCTTTTTTAGTAAAATCGTTTACACATACGGGCTGTTGTGAGATACATTACTTCAAGTGGGTGTCTTGTTATCACAAAAATTGTACTAAGTTCTTCATACAAGGTAATAAATGGTGAAGATTAAGTAGGCAAAAATTATCAAGAAAACATTTGAAATGTTCACAGTTACGTGAAACACAAAACAAAGGAACCAGTTAGATCTAATGTCAAGAATATTGGTTTTTAATTCTCATGTAAACTGTATAAGTAAACAAATTCTTATAGTAATTAAACCAATCTTTATGATGGTTCATAAGTTCTTTTCCTTAATTTATTATGCATGGGAAGATTAAAGTGCACATTCCACAAACTTTTGTTTACAGTTATATTAATCTTTAATTAAAATTTGTTAAAAGTGTATGTCAGTAAACTTAGCATTAAAATGTAGTTTATAATTCAGTTTTATGTTACCCAAGTTTTAATTTAAAAGGTAAATACTTAAATTGTTTCTCAGTTTTCACTTCTCTGTAATGTGATTTGCCAATTGTATCTCTCTGTTTTATTTATTATTTTTTTGTTATCCCTTATGTGGCCTTCAGAGTATCCAGTTAATTAGACAACATGAATTAGATACTTGCAGGTCTGAGTGTAAAATATGAACCTCTTACATTCTGGGATGTAAGTGACTTTGCACAATCTACCTTTAAGCACCACTGACCTATCATAACTTTGAACCAGTGTATCTAAACAAAATATCCTTATTTGATGGATGTGTTTGAACCAAAGAAAAGAGCAAGTGTAAATAAACACACCCCTTTTGTTCACTTGTTTAGATTTGGTGGCTACAGTTCCAAAAAAAATCATGGTATTGAAGAGTATTTCTCTGAGCAGTAATGTAATTGTTAAACCTATTTCTAGCTAAGTTAGAAAATCAGATAAGTTATAACCTTGTTACATTCTGCTATAATACCTGATATATCTTTGTGTACTAATTTGCTTATGTAAAAATGTATACATTGCACATAGTTAAAACATAGTGAACTAAAATAGGGTCATTGAAGGCAAAAAGGTCTGTTTAAACTTAAATGCTAAATCTATTGTTTTTTTATGTATAGTTTTTATTATTATGAATCTTTTGACAAAAATAGCTAAAATATAAAAATTAGAAACTTGTTAGACAATAAAAATGAAACAAAATGAATTGATCAAGTTATATCACTCACTTCTAGAAATAATGTGATTTGAAGTTGTGAAATAACTTGATTTAGTCTCTTCTTGGGTACTGAGAGTATCATAAAATCATGAGAGTTGATGCTAGAATATAAATCTGTAAATTTACTTATCTGCTACAATACACAGGTATTCTGGATAAACTTTTTTTAAAATTTTATATCATAGTTTTCAACTTTTTAGTTTTACTGTATATTGTTTTTGGTAGAGAAAATATCAGATAAAGCCTTATCAGGAACTCATTTGATATTCATTTAGGATGTTTCACATGTTGTGCAAATGAAATATGAAAACTATAATGCTAGATGTACTTGCACAGGGTCCTTGAAAGTGTTCTGTTTCAAGAGTAAATAAAACCAATATTAACATAACAGTATGCTTATTTCTTGCTTTTGAAGCTCATGTATCATGCTGTATCATAGCCTATGGAGTACAATTCTTTTTTGTGCACCTTTTATTGATTTCGTGACAGTACAAGTAGCAACATTAAGGGTCCCTTATGTTATGTCCTTTAATTATCTGCTGACTGACATTAAATACACTACCGTACAGTGATTAAAACAAGTAACCCCTCCAGGTGGCTTACTGCAGTTTAGTCATTGTCTAAATAAAAGACATTAGCCATTCTGTTCTGTCATAAGTTCTCTGACATTTGGTCAGTAGTCATAGTTTTGCTAGACTTTAAATGGATAAACTTTGTTAGTTTATACAAGAGCTTAAACTTTTATCCTCCTAGTTGATTGACCCTCTTGGATCTGCTCAGCCTTAGATTTTTGTTCTTTTCCTATAATATATGAATATTCCTTCATGGAAGTATCTCGTATGCATCTACCAAGTTTCTATGTTAGACTAAATTACATACCTTTTGCAGTGTTCTTGGGCTCCTTACATTTTATGAAGTTACAATTTTGAGTGTTGTATTGTTGATGTTGGTGTCATGGATGCCATATGTTTTTCTTTATATTTTTCTGCTGTGTAGTTTTTGTTATTGAAAGCTCCATGGTTATCTTTTTTGTACTTCTGTTTCTTCAACAGAGTTATACATTAGTGATGTTGAGAAAACCCACTTGTAGGTAAAAGAAAATATATATGTTAAAACGGTTTGTTTGTGTTGAGAAAATATTTTACATAGAGGAGCGAACAACGTTTCGATCTTTGGTCATCGTCATGTTCACAAAGAAAGAAAGAGGTAACTGACCGGAAGCTGACCACATGTTTGAAAGGGGTTGTGTTGGAATGTAGAGGGCATGCTTAAATGTTTGAATATATAATTATATAAGCACGCCCTCTACATTCCGACACTCAGTTACACAACCCCTTTCAAACATGTGGTCAGTTACCTCTTTCTTTCTTTGTGAACCTGACGATGACTGAAGAAGGTCGAAACATTGTTTGCTCCTCTATATAAAATATTTTCTCAACCCAAATGAGCCATTTTTACATAAATAAGAGTTATACATTGTTTGGTGGACTTATTACTTCCAAGTTAATGAAGTGTAATATGCTTTATTGGTTTCATCTAAACATTTGTGGCTTCTGGTACTGTTCTTGACAGCAACCTTTCAGTTCATGTCGGAAGATAATGCTGGATATTGAAAGTTGCCTTTATTTAAATACATTCACTTTGTTGTACATTAGTTTAGCAGATTCAGGGTTAGGTTTCCTTGAGTGCTGTTATTGCAGACTTTCTAGTTGACATGATTACAAGCATTTACTTCCTGTATCACAATTTTGCTTTTCTGGTGCCTTTAATAAGACTGACCTAACCTCATGCTTTTGACCCAGTGTTGTAATGAAAAGAAAGGACCCTCTTACTGGTTTGTTTTGCAACTATCGTTTGGTGGTATCCTTTCCATGTCAAAAGTGTTTCCTTATTTGCTTGTCTTCTCTATCTTTTTCTTGACTTTCATTATTGTGAAAATTCTGTTTTTGTCTGAATAAGCAGTTTTGAACTTGGAATTATTTTTTCTAAGCAATTCTACATGTGGGTAGCTATATAGTTATATTCTTCATGTGAGTGGTTATGCAGTTATATTTTGTATGTGGGTAGTTCTACAGTTATACTTTGCATGTGGGTAATTAGACAGTTACGTTCTGCACGTGGGTAGTTGTATCGTTACACTCCGCACGGGTAATTATTGTATAGTTATATTCTGCGTGGTGAGAGCTATAGATAGTTACGTTCTGCACGGGTAGTTGTATAGTTACACTCCGCACGTGGGTAATTATATAATTTTGCACATTATTAGTTGTATAGTTATATTCTGCGTGGTGAGAGCTATAGATATTTCTGATTGATGGAGAAGTTTTGGATAATGAGTATTTCTGTGTTAAGAGGATCGGTTAAGATTCAGTCAGAAATGTGTTAATAGAGTATCTGTTTCTCTTGAGTTTGATAGACAGTTTAATGTTAACCCTAAAATTGTAAATGTTTTTAGTTTTATGTGTTTAGCATGTGATATAGAGGTTTAATATTTTTGTTTTTCAGCTTATGCTTTACCAAAACTCTATGCTAAGCTTCATTATTGTGTGTCTTGTGCTATTCACTCGAAAATTGTGAGAAACAGGTCTCGAGAGGCTCGCAAAGATCGCACCCCACCTCCAAGATTTAGACCACCTCTTGGGGTGAGTATTGAATAGAGAAATGTTTGAATGACCTTTTTGTTTGTGTAAACTCATTAAAAGCAAGTTTTTCTTACCATAACTAACTTAATACATCTGGACAAGTGTAATGTATAGTGCACACAATGTTGTAATTACATTGTACTTAAATAGATATCATTTGTTTGTTATTATTTAATGAAATCTGTAGGTAATGAAGGTCGTTGGTATGCTAAGTAAAGTGTAATTGTTAATGTTTCATTTTTACTGTTTTGAATACATACTAAAATGTTATCCTTGGATTCTAAATATTTTTTTGCCTTCCTCAGGATATAGGTGCTCGTCCAGCTGCTCCCCGTGCCACTGTCAAATAAAGCAGTTATGATGTAATGAATATTTTCTTCTGAAATAAAAGAAATATTGTCATTCATTTTGTTTTTATTTCTTAATCATTGAAAATTCAGTAAAACATTCCAAATTGTAGGTACTTTTGATAAAAACAGTTTAAAAGTTTGCACTGTCAAAAAAGAACATTCTAAAAATATTTTTTAATTCTGAAGCTGTTTAGATTTTTTTAAAAACTTGTGATCACTTAATTGTGATCCATGATGCCACTTCAAAATGATTTAACCATTAACAGTGATTTAACAATAGTGAAATGCTTCTGAGAATTTAATGACAGTTTTCAGATTTCACACATTCCTGATAAACTTGCTGAAGGAACAATGAAAATCACATAAACTTTCAACCTTGATATCCCCTTGGTGTGTGTTCCTGTACGTGGTGAGGACTGGAGGGACTTGCTGGCTCTCCAAAGTCAGTAAAGAAGCTTCGATCTGGAGACATATTGGTTGAAACATCCACATCCCAACACTGAACTCTTCTTGAATTCAAAGGCTATTGGGATGTACCTATTGAGGTTACCCCTCATGCTATCTTGAATTCATCACGAGGAGTTATTGTTGAGAGGGATTTGAAGATCGTTCTCGAGTCAGAGTTTCTCACTGGTTTCTCCACTGAAGGAGTTTCTGCAGTGAGGCATATCTGCACTCGCAAAGATGGAGTTACATTGCCTACAAATGTCCTTGTTTTGACATTTACATCACCACGTGCACCTGCCACCATCAAGGCAGGTTATCTAAATTGCAAGGTACGGCTGTACTTTCCAAACCCTCTCAGATGTTTCCAGTGTCAAAAGTTCGGCTACTCGAATGCTGACGTGCTCATTGTGGTGGCAAGGATCACGATGCCTGTGAGTGTGAAACTGATTCATATTATGTCAATTGCAATGGTTCTCACCCTTCCTACTTTCGTTCTTGCCCTAAATGGTTGGAGGAAAAAGAGGTGCAGCATTTGAAAACGACTCATAACATTAGTTATTCTGAGGCTCGGAAATTGCTGTCTACCACTTTATCTCGGACATATGCTGCTGCACTTCATTCCACCACTATAGTGGGAGTGCAGACAGATCTCTCTGTGCCTCCAAGAGAATTGTTCTCAAAACAAATGAAAAGCCTTTGGACCTCCATGGTTAAAAAAGTTGATGAATCAACTTCTACACCCATCTCTGTTCCTCCCATACATTCCAACAAACCCCATGATCCACATCCTTTGGTTTCAGATACAGGCATTTCTTCAGATACATCTTTTTCTCCCACCCCAAGTTGCAAAAGAATCATTCGTTTGCATCCTCAGTCACTGGAATCCCCTTCCAACAACAAAGACCTTCCCAATTGACCCAGGGTAGGATCCATGGAGATTGATAGACCTCCCTCGAATAAGGACAGTAAGGAAAAAAGACGTGGTTGTAAACAGGATGGCTCTCCAGCCAATTCGCCTACACGTCGTAAAAAATGGCAACCTTGATACAATGGAACTTTTGAGGTTTACGTTCTAATCTGGATGATATCAAAACACTGATTGCTTCCTACCATCTTTTATGTCTTTCTTTACAAGAAACATTTCTAAAACCTGCTGATACAGTCACCTTTTGGCAGTTTTCTCTGTACAGAAATGACAGGCTGTGTGATGGATGAATGTATGGAGGGGTGCCACTGTTGGTTGATCAACACGTGCCCACCCTGTCTTTGTCACTCAACACACCCTTGGAGGCCATAGCCATCCGTGTTTCTTTGGGTCGTACTATCACTGTTTATTCTCTTTACTTGTTGCCTGGAGAGACATATGATCAATCAGACCTTGATGCTCTCATTGAAAATCAAAATCAAAGTCAAAATCAGAAGGAATCTTGGATTAAGTTCACAACTGGCATATCTTCTACCACCAGTTACAAGGTCATATGAAACAAGGTTCAAAAGGTCAGTGGGCACTACAATTCTGCCCCTCTCTCAATCATACTCTGATGGCCAAGAAGTAGCTGATGTCCGGAGCATTGCCGATACTCTAGGTGAAAGCTTTTGCCAGGTATATCGCACTTCTGCTTGTTCCTCCACCTTGATGGCCTTCAAGACTTGGGCAGAGCGTTCACCTCTTTCCTTTCGAACTGACTGTTTCTTTGACTATAATCGTCCCTTTAAACTACTGGAACTGAAACTGGCCCTTCATCAGTCTGGCAGTACATCTATTGGACCAGATGATGTACACTATGACATGCTGCACCATCTATATCCTGCTTCTCTTGATATTCTTCTCATTGTTTTTAACCGAATCTGGCAGGATAATTTTTTTTTTCTAATACCTGGCACCAGGCTATTATCTTACCTTTGTCTAAGCCTGGGAAAGATCCCAAGATTCCTTTAAACTACAATCCAATTGCTTTGACGAGCTGTTTCTGTAAGACCTTAGAGAGAATGGTTAAAGTTTGTCTTGTTTGGTTCCTAGAATCAAACAACCTCTTCTCGCCCACCCAGTGTGGGTTCTGATGACAGCACTCCACCAAGGACCACCTAATTGGACTTTAAACATCAATCAGAGAAGCCTTTCTCAAACGATAACATCTTGTATCAATATTCTTTAACATTGAGAAGGCATATGATACAACATGGATGTATGACATTTTGCGATACCTCCATATATATGGGTTACGTGGCCATTTACCCATCTTTATTAAAAATGTTTTTAACGGACAGGAGATTCCAAGTTTGTGTGGGTTCGACACTTTCCTGTTCTTTTCTACAGGAACATGGGGTCCCTCAGGGCTGTGTTTTGAGTGTCACACTTTTCAGTCTATAGATAAATGCCATCACTGAATAACTCTCTCTTACTGTTGCAAATGGGCTCTTTGTCAATGACTTTTACATCTCATTTCAGTCGTCGAACACGAGATATATTGAACAGCAACTACAAACTGCCCTCGATCATGTACTGAAGTGGACCATGGCAAACAGCTTTAATTTCTCTCTCTCTAAAACAGTTTGCATGCACTTTTGCCACCAATGAGGTATTCACTTTGATCCTGAACTCCATATCGGTGAAGTTTTGCTGCCTGTGGTCCCTGAGAACAAGTTCTTGGGGCTTATCTTTGACCGTAAGCTGACCTTTATACCACACTTACAGCAGCTATGGGTCAAATACACAAGAGCACTGAACATCCTCCGTGTCCTATCTACCACCATTTGGGGAGTGGATTGATGTTCTGTATTAAAGATATATTGTACTCTTATTTGATCGAAACTCGACTATGGATCACTGGTCTATGGCTCTGCCAGACCCCCGGTCTTAAAGATGCTGGACCTCATTCATCATCAAGGACTTTGGCTCTGCACTGGGGCTTTCTGCACCTCCCAGTTCAAAGCTTATATGTAGAATCTCATGAACCTTCTCTGCACCTTTGCTGTTTGCAACTGTCTTTACTATATTCTTTGAAACTTCGTTCCTTACCAAAGCAATCCCTCCTGGGGATGTGTTTTCCTTCCTCGGTGGGCCATACCTTTTCAGAACAGATGATCTGCCATTGCTCCTTTTAGCCCTCTTGTCCATGTGCAATTGGATGAATTGGGTGTGTCCTTGGATAACATTGCAGAATCCACTGGTCAGCCCATCCTACCTTGGCTTATTACAGTCCCCAAATGTGACCTTTCTTTAAGTCATATGAGAAAAGCAGATACTCCTGATTGGAAGTACCATCATTTATTTACTGAACATCTTTAGAACAATCATTCCATTCTAATTTATACATATGTTTCAAAATCAGGTGACTCTGTGGGCTCTGCCATGGTTTGTTGAGGTTCGGTGATTGTGTGCAGAATCCCCTCCACAGCTTCTGTGTTCACTGCTGAACTGTATGCCATATCTCTTGCCCTATATTATATTGAAACTAAGCAGTACTCCAACTTCACTATTTATACTGACTTGCTTAGTTCTCTACTGGCCCTGGAATCGCTTTACGTTGGTTCACACCCTGTTCTCACTGATATTCAAAACCGACTGGCCCATTTCTCATCAACATCTACTTCTATCCAGTTTTTCTGGATACCTGGCTACGTTGATATTTGCGGGAACGAGCTTGCAGACACGGAAGCTAAATCTATCTGCTCTGGCACTATCATCACTGTGCTTATTCTGTACATGGACTGTGGTCCTGTATTCAAGGCTTGGCTCCATGCCAGCTGGCAGTCCACTTGGAGTGAGCAACGGGACAACAAACTTTTCCAAATCAAACTGTATATTGAACTTTGGCTGTCTAACTTCCGTAAGGTTCAGAAGGAGGAAGTTGTTCCAACTAGATTTTGCATTGGTCACAGTTTTTTAACTCATTGTTTTCTTTTATCTCGAACTGATGCACCAGTGTGTAGTTTGCGTAACACTCAGATCACTGTAAGCCACATTTTACTTTCTTGCCATCGTTACGACTCTCAATGACTGCACTATTTTGAACATGTTCTGTACCAAGGTTTGTCCATAACATTAGACACTGTTATTGGTGTCAGTAACACTGTCCACCTTGATAAAGTTTTTAGTTTTTTAACGGCCATTAACCTTTTTACTATCATTTAAGTGTTTTATATTTATTCATTAAAGCTTTCTTATTGTGGTTCTCTTTTAAGAGTCATAATCTCTCTAGTTCGATTTGAAATTGGAAAACGGCCGTAATATTAAATAACTCGACACCAGGACTGGAAAGGCCAACTTCAGGTGACTAACGCTGCTGTTTCAACTATCCATTTGAATTATCTGTTAGTTGTCCTGGTGAGTTATTATTACAATTTTGCTGCATGTCTTTTAAAACTTTTATTACTTTACCTTCTGATAATGGTTGTAATGACACATAACCTAGAACCAGGACTGGAAAGGCCAACTTCAGGTGACTGACGACGGTTCTTGTACTTACCTGTTAAGTCTTCCTGGCAGGTTATAATAATTACCATTATGCTACAGAAAGTCTTTTACAACTTCTCTTACTTTGGTTTCTCTCTTAACATTGTAGACTAGATGTCAACTTTGATTTTATGCTTATATGTTTTTCAATGCTATTTTGTTTTATCTTCATTTCCTTTTATGAATTTTACTACAATTACTTTTTTTACCTTTTTACTGGACGTTTAGTGCAGATAGCCTAGCTGCTTTGTGCCATAAAACATTAAATCAACTAACCAACTAACCAGCCTTGATATGTATTCTAAGGTTCTTTATATTGTTTTTTTAACTTTGTTCAGGGCATAGTCTACATAATTGGTGGTAATAAATTTAGGTTCATTTTTGAAAACCGTGTTTCTTACCTGGTATAACAAATTTTTAGGCGTGTAATTATTGGTGAATAACAGGTAAGTTGAGTAATGGATAACAGAAATATTTCAGTTTAATAATCGGAAATGAGAGTTTAAAATTAAGAAGGTTCGATCAACCAGAGAAAATCAGTGATGACGAGAAACCCACTTGTTGAGAAAATTTATATGCAAAAATGGCTCGTTTGGGCTGAGAACGTTGTTTGCTTTTCTATGTAAAAGTGTTTTCTCAGCCCAAACGAGCCGGTTTTGCATATAAATTTTCTCAACCAGAGAAAAGTAAAACTTGGATGAATTCACTAGTTTTGTGTGTGGATTATATACAGAAAATCAAGAAATTATATCACACTCTCAAATTCCTCAGTTATCTAAAAGTTGTCCGACTTCAAACAAAATCTCAGGTGTAAGAAATGTCGAATCTCAACCAAATGTTTGATGTGTAAAATTTTTCATACTAAAACCAACATCTCATTTGTATAAACGTTTTCAAACCTGAACCAAAAACCATAGTTGTCTAAAACTCATCAGATCCTAACCAAATTTCAGCTAATGCTTGATTTTTATGTAATGTTTTCATTATCTTATAAAAATCCAAATTAATTATATAAATATAAACTTTAAGAAATGGAATCTCATGATAAATTTGTTCTTTTGTAATATGTATTGCATTAACTATTAGTTTACTTCCGTATAGTTTCGATACATTTTCCTGATTGTATCTTGCACATGAACACTGCTAGTTAAACAAGTATACTGCATAATTTTTACACTAAAGGTCTGACTTCAAATAGTAGCTTAGGAAAATCATTTTTGTAATAACATAGAAGTGTATAGGATAGCAGAAGATAGAAAGTATGTAAATAAATGGTAGTCTTGAAGTTTATTATTAGGGCCTGGCATGGCCTGGTGGTTAATGTGTTTGGTTTTTAATCTTTGGGTTATGTGTTTGTATCCTATCACTTTTCCTTTTAGCTGTGGAGATTCACTGGGAGAAAAAGAGTTGGTGATGGGTAGTGTTGACTTGCATTCCCTCTGATTATCCCTAAATTAGGGACACATAGTTCGCGAGTAGCTTTGTGAGAAATTTAGTTTTTGCTCTTATCCGTTGTTATTGATCAGGGATGGAAGTCACTGTGACAAGTGGTAAATTTAATAGTACATTGGGTTTCATGTTTTGTTTTTAATGTTTTAAAATGACTTGTTGACTGAATAATTTGTAAGAATAAATTTGTAGCATTAATACTGTATTTTTGAAATTCTTATTTAAATGTAGGATTGTTATAAGATGATTTAATGTTATTATTAAATAATACTATTAAGAGTGAAATGTCATGTTAGAGCTTAGTGGCATACCACAAACTTTAGATTAGGGTTAGCACTTGTAACTCAGTAGGCTAAGTTATAAGCTACATATTATGTATTACTATATATCATCTACAGAATAGTTATATTCCATTTCTTATTTTGAAGGTAAACTTAATTACTTTTAATGAAAAGATAAGGTAGTGATGAAATATTACATTTAACCATAATGTTAGGCTTAATAATAATAGTGTTGTCAATAGGCTGCTTGTTGATTACTTATTCCTAGGCTACTATGGTTAACAACAGTGTAGGTATTGAATGTTCTGAATTTGTAAGATGTGATAGGCACAAGGAGTGAGTTATTTTGGTAACTTCATACTGGCATGTGCTTTTAAGGAATTTAGTAATGAAGGTGTGCAATTTGTATGTAGATGTACAGGTTGAAGAACAAATACGAGGCTATCTATCCTAAATAGCGTGGATGTGATAAAGAGAAGGTTGTAACTGATAGCATGAGTTCATAAAGAACTTTATCTTTGGTACTGGTCAAATGTGGGGAACTTAAAAAATATATTAACATTAAAATAGGCATTATCTTTATTGAAGAAAAGAGAAGTGGCTGTAAATAATAAACCACCATAGCTAGTGGAGGATACAGAGGAAAAGATTAAAGTACTGTAAATTTAAGTTAAAATTGACTGCTGTGATAGGAAATTCAGAGAAGTATAGAAGCTCAAGTGATTACATGGGAAATTGAAAAACATTGGCTGAAAAAGTAAAGATTCCTTTAAGTAAATTATAACAAGTTTTATACCTTGAGTAGATTCTCTGAGGGGTGATTCAGAAAGGCTTGCATCTGATGATTATGAGATGCATAAATTATTAAATTCTACTTATTTTTTTTAATCAGTTTTTCTGATGAACATTTAAACATTATTTCTTATCTTGAACACTTGGTAGATGGAAAAAAAATTGAACAGAATGATCTCTCTGACTCTGTGCTTGCTGAAACATGAACAAGGAAGTTTAGAGAATGATAAAGATCCTGGGCCAGATAATACTTTTCCAAGAGCTTTGAAGGAGATTAAGGATTGGATGTGTGAGTCACGTGCTGCTTTTTTGTACATTCTTGAATGGTGGGCAAGTGCTAGAAGATTGGTAGTTGGCAAAGTTTAGCCAAACTGGATTACTGAACAAGAGCAATAGGGAAGCACTTGCCCCCATCTGGAAAATGAGGAACATAATTCTTTATTCATTCAGCATATGCATATAAATTATTTATTCCGTTTACAATTTCACACTACTTTGTGCCCTTCTGGAAAAATATCTGCAGATGCTAGTGATCACAAGTGGGGGGATACCTTAGGGCTCAGTGTTTGGACCTTTGTTCATTTTGACTTACATTGGTGACATAGATGAAGGAATGGTGAATAAGTTATTCAAATTTATTGAGGATATTGGGTGTTTCTGGCCATGAAGAGATGTTGCTGTTTTACAAAAGGACGTGACATGTTGGACAGATAAATGACAAATGGTTTTTAATTGTGATAAATGTATGTGGGATATAAATTTGAATTATAAGCATAATTTTGATGGGAAAAACCTAAAAGTGTTGTTGAAGAAAAGGATTTTATATTCTAATTGATCGTTCTCGTAAGGTATCCAAGCAATATGCTGTTTTCAATGGCAGGACAAATAGGATTTTCTCAGAATAGCTGGTATGGGTATTAAAACTTTTGTTGATAAGCAGGGAAAGCATTGACCTTTCTCAGTCATTTTCAGGTAAACAAAAACCGAATTACTGCCATTTTTCCAAGTATATTTAAACGATTTAAATTATTGGTGAATAAGTTGATTACTACTGCTACTAATGAACAGGCATTGTATTAAGTATGAGAGCTCATTTAAAGTAAACTGAAAAATATCTAATGTAGTCATAAGTATACTTTTTTATAACTAGGGTACACAGTGGGTTATTTCTATGCCACAAAACAGGTTGAGATATATGTGATAGTGGAAAATATGTAAAAAAAAATTAAAGTAGTGTTTCTTAATGTTTTTTTTTTAGTTTTTTCTTGACCCCTTTACAAATTCAAGACGAATTTGCCAACCCCTGTGGTCAGGTCTATGTCATAGGCTGGTCTTAAAATGTATAAAAATAGCACTGACAAGATAAGTATGTAAGTATTAAATTTTGAAATAAAATTTATTTGTTCGAGCATAGGATTTCATAATTTATTTCAAAAAACATTTTTCTTTTTACCATCTAGGATTTCTTTAGAATGTGTTCTGGCTTATTAAAGTTACAGACCATGGGTTCAAAGACATAGGTTTAAAGTATGAAATATAAGTATTAAAATTTGTTTGTATGTGTTTGAAACAAATACAAAATAGTATTACATGTGAACTGTTTAGGAGAACAAATATTTCCTTTGTTTTGTTTATTATGTTGATATAAGTATGACAGGAAGAAAAATCACTCACTATGTTAAACACAACCTGTTTGATTCATTTGTAATTGCTGAAGAAAACATGATTTTTTAATGTGGTGAGATAGCTTATCTTATAAGATGTTTCAAGTAGTAAAGTATTTCACAATCTCTCGAATTACAAGTAACAGGATCAGACTATAGGATGACTTAGTATCCTAATATATTTTTATGTTGTGAGAAGCCAAATTTCATTTTTCCAAGACCCTTAGTGTATATTCGTACATCTTATTAATGCTATAAAATGTCATGTAGGATGTGCAATTATGTCGTGTATCTCCGTGCTGGCATGGAGTACATTTCTGAAAATATTTTCGTTCTTAAATATCTTCTCATAAGTCTCATTATACATTTTATTATTTATTCTCGTTTTCTTTGCAGTTGACAATAGTAAATAGTATGGTCTTTCAAAACTCCATCTATCGGTCAGTACCTTAAACTACAATAGGATCATCAAATCATTTTCAAACGTATTTATGAGTGTACGAAGGCTTATTAAGCATAACACACAATCATATATTTTGTTTTAATATCAACTGGATTTACTCAAAACTTATTACTTGTTCTATAATTTGCTTATAATAAATTATATTAACCTTTTTTGTTCAACACGAAATACGAAATATCATTGTCACATAATTTGATTTCCTCATAATTGCATGGAACAATGAACAAATTATTAAATTTTTATTTCAGAAGCTCTTAAATCTTTATTTTTAAAGACTTAAAAATTAAACTAACTAGTTGCTACTAAATTCTATGATCATTTCAAAACCTATTTAACCTGATAAAAGACGTCGAACTAACTTTAAAATGGAAAGTGACGAAATAAACTTTAATTGCTACGTTAATCGTGATAATCGAAACAACTAATTTCACTGATAATTATAAACAATCTAATTCCTAGCCAAGATAACGCTTCCATACCGGGTCAAAATTTGGGAGCCATATGTCCCTGTTTCGCCACCTGAGTATATCATTACCTTTTAGAAAGCCACTACACTTCTACCAAAATGTTACTCTCTCACTGGAGATGAATTAAGAGAGTATTTTCAACTGTTATACACACAGAACTACGGATTTTATTTAAACAATTTACACTGTCTGGCACCAACAATTCCCAGAATTCAAAATATTTAGTGACATCTTGCACGATTGAAGTGTTTACATTCTTGTAGGACTAAGCATATCGTTTTGTTTCAGTGTTTTTAAACGTCCATTGTTTGGAGTGCAAAAATGTGAGATAACTTTTAAAATTTCATTTAGGATAGTACAAATATTAGTATTGAAAATAGTTATAAAGAAACGAGAAATCTTTTGCTGCAAATAACCACCTCTAGACGGCTCTGCAATCGGTCTAGTGTGATGTAGGTTGTAAGACAGCAAGATTGTAGGCCGCTTAGCAACCACATGCATCATTTTTGTCGTCGCTATGCTTGCGCTGGGTTAGGAAACGCGGGGAACGTCGTATTGATTAGTGACACAGCATGGCGGTTGCCCAGATACATGCACCGGGATCTGTCGAAAGGATTTTTACGATTGAGAGAATAGAAGTTTAGACCGTTCTAAACAAGTGCAATGATGAAATAAAAAAACATCTTCTATATCGGTGTGTTACACGATAAGGTCGGTGAGAAATATTTTAAGTATTTAAAGGAAATCATTATTAGCTGTTTTTGAACTTCATAGTTTTTATAATATCAAGAATTCTGGTGCTAACACAGGTGCAGTGGAACGGAAATAATTTACGAGGAAATTAATTCGTAATTTTCAAAAACTTCTTTTTGTGTGCCCAAACAATTTCTTCGAAACATGTTTATAATCAAATGTGTTTCCAGGACTAAAGCATGAAATGAAAAATTGAAGATTTTCAAAGAAGAGACAGAATCTCAGAGCAGTTTATTGGCCTAACTTCACTTCTTCATATAAAGGTATATACATTTCTCGGTTAGTTTGTATTTATCCTGTATGAAAGCCATATTGGGTTATCTGCTGTGTCCATCGACCGGAATTGAACCCCTGATAATAGCATCGTAAATCCGAAGGCTTACAGCTGTCCAATCGGGGGATAATTTTTAGTCAACAGTTAAAGTTGTTAAAAATTTATAGGCGATGGTATATTGTATTAAGCAGACGTCTATTCCAAGTAACAATTAAGACAAGGTTAATTTAAACAAAATATTGTAAATTGAAAACAAACCTGTATTTATGTGCGACTTTTGTATTAATGGTTAAGTTCTTTAATTTTTAATTGAAAGTATAGCTTATGATAAACCTTTTAAATAAATAATGTTAAATGTTAGTTTTCTTTACATTTATATATATTTCAACATCAACCAACGTGACTTAAGCACTGTTCGATACATGATTTCACCCTGTTTTAACATACTTCTATATGTATATATATATATATATAAACCCAAGTGAAGTAATCTGTTCGTAAGCAAAGATTTATTTACGCGATCGTAGGAGTTCAACCGAGGTGAAGCACTCTTTTGGTAAATAATAGTACATTTATACTAATTTCCTGGAATCCGTCTAATTTTTATCAATACTTGTAGAATGAAACATGAAAAATAAGTCTAAATGAAAGAAATATGTAAAAAGAGTTCTAATTTGGTAATGGTTTCGCTGAAGATAATCAAAAAAGCTTAGTCACATTATTGTAGAGGACGCTTCGTATTACTTGCGGTTATATCTATTGGTGCTTTTCGTCTGTGCAAGAAGTTCGAAACAACGTTTGCAAAAGGGATACACTAAAACTGCTGTTTTTCTGTATGGTGTATTTGAATATTTGCTGCACGTTTTGAAGAGTTGAAATATACAGGCAGATGTCCTTTATCGCTGTTATTATGTGTACTAAAATTTGCTATTAACAACTATACCTTTTTTTTTACTCTGTAATTTGATGGTTTCATTTTCCAATCATTCTACTGCGTAACTACCTTCTGAGATTGAATTTCAATATTTTCCACTTACTTTGCAAAACCAACTTCAAATTCAATGGGTTTATACAGAGTACCATATATCTTTATGGATATGTGTGTTATTTTTTTGTTATTGTTCTGATTATTTTGAAGCTTTCATTTTTATGTTAGCATTAATGCTTTTAAAATCATTATCAAAACAATCTGAATATGAATGAGGCGATCACAAAATTCTATGAATTCATGCATTTACACGATAAATATTTTTGATACAATTACGATGTGGTCTGAGTTATTGTTAATTTATGGGTAATTGTTATAGATGACGTAAGTATAAGAAACTAATTGCTCAAAACACACAGTAAACAAACCGACTATTAAAAAATAAAAAAAGAAGCTAACAGGACCGCAATGTTGTTTTCTTTGTAAATGTTAAAGTGATACAAAAGTTCGAGTGCTTCCAGAAAGTATATTACTTTCTTATCTAAAAGAACTGTTCTCTCTTCAAAACCATTTGAGTTTCATCGTTTATTTCTGTACTCATTATCTGAGTCGTAAACTTAACTGGATGAGTATTTATATTCGACCACATTATTTTAATAATGAACATAAAACACCAAAATTATTTATTTTCTGATTTCTTGTTTTGAATAAAACGTGAATTTTATTGAATAAAAGATGGCATAGAGGACTAATATATTTTATTCTTTCTGCCCTTCACTTCCATTGCAACAGACTAGTTTCGCCGAAATCACGGCTGCTGCAAAGAGTGAAGCAAATAGATAAAGTAGGCCTAACGTGGTAACAGAATATAAGCAGTTTGTTTGGTTTGCAAGTACGTATCGCTTTTCACCACTGGTAACTTAAAATACATGAGGTGTTTATGTAACATATGACATACTATCGCAATTAATTATAATTCAGCGGAAACTAACTGTTTATATATGTATTTCTTAATCCGTTTTTATTTAAACGTGAATTTCAGTGAAGAAAGGATGACGTAGAGACTTAATTTATTATTTGATTCGCTAGTTGTACTGCACCAGACTAGTTTCCCTTAATTCATTGACAAGTGATGGACTGTTTATTTAAACCACACTTTGTAATAAGACTTAATATTCACGTCAAAAAATAGAAATAAAAACCGGAAACAAACATCTCAGGGACATAGGAAGGGCCCGGATTCAACTTAGAATAAGCCTCACTCTTACCGATGTTTTACTCAATATTTAATCATCAGTACTTTATTTCAAATAACCTACATATAACCTTCCCAACATAGTTTCATCAGAGTCCATGTTTGCTTAGTTTTTTCTCTGTACGAAATATAATACTTGTTGTACCCAAATGCCTATCTCGTTTATCCTCTACTGACAGAATGGCAAGCTAAATCGAACCTGCTTCCTTCATTGAACTTTCCAAGTAGACCATGGGTCAGTGGATAGTTTATAGACTTACAAAGCTAAAACCCGGGACTCGTACACTTCTTCTTTCTCCAGTTTAAAACTAATCAAGAATTATCTAACAAGTTTTTTTGTTTTGGCGCAAAGCTACACACGTTTGAAAGTGCTGTAGAAAATATATGGTTGTCTGCTGTTTGTTACGTATAAGTTCATTCACAAAGTTTAGTTTGAATGTTAATATTTCAAATGTGCTCTTCAAAATAATAATAGTTCTTGTACTGTTGAAGGTTGAACTGTTTTGTACGCCTGCATTTTGATGGTTTGGGGTTTAAATCTACTCTCAGTCATTGATCAATAATCAATTCATAAAAATGTCGTTTAACTTGAGGCACTCGCTTGACTGAAAACTTTTTTCCGTTGCTCAGATTGTTTGTTACCATTTATGTTGCAGTTTTTTTTAGTTAATTGAATATGATTCTAAAAAAACGTTATTTCAAGAGGTATAAAACAATTCAGATGTAGTCCATCAGTTTGACTGGAGCAGTTCAGATACGTCAGTAAATTACAATATATTTGTTTCAACTGTGACGAGACACTCAACATTGAACAACTGAATATATTTTAAAAAGGAAACCCCTTACATTACATTCATCAGATATTTCACTTTTAACTAAGATTTATTATAGTTTTGAGCATATTTATGAACCTATAAAGCAAAGCTACCAAACAGTCATGGCATGAAAACCCATATGGTGGGGTGGGACATAATTTTTGTGGTATTGTAGCAAGAATAAATTCCTCTAATAATGATAATAAAGCTCACATTTTAAGATTGTGTACAACCACACATATTTCCAGAAGCAAATCAGAAAAAGTTATTAATTTCCAGTACTGACTAAACATTCTTTCAACACTAATTTTAGGTTGTGTCATACACCATTTTCTGTTTTTATCAATGGGACTCGCTCTAGTATTCTTAGCTAGACACTTGAATACTTACTATGCATATTCGAGCACTATTATACCCTTGCCATTGAAGTTTTTCCAGATCAAAATCTTTTTTTTTGTTGAGGAAGTGAAACATTCGTTTTCCAATTTTCAAGGTGAGGTGCAGATTCAGTTCCAACATTTTTACAAGTTCTAGAAATGGTCCATGTTGGTTATCTGTTAGTTGGTCTTGTTTATTGTTACCTATCTGCATTCAATTTGCATGAACTAGTACGTTTTGGAAGTACCAATGATAATTTAACAGAACAAAGTATTCTGTACATCATTTATTACATTTTCCTGAATGTAATGTGCTAATATTTCAACAACTTAATTTTGTATTGTAAGACTAAATAGGTAACAAAACCTTTAGATTTCCTGGCAATTCCTCCAACACAGAATCGTATTTACTTAGGGGTTCAATAACTGGGTGTAAATACCCACATTCTACTTGGTATGGTTCTTTTACGTAACCCTTCAAAGCTAAATTTTTGAAACAGTAATAGTCTGAGCTATTTTAGCAACACCGTCTATAACTTGACTTCAGTAATCAATCTCCTGCTTAATTTTCATCTCTAGGGTCTCATTTAACGTTTTATGATTTGTTGACAATTCATGTCAAACCTATCTAAACTTAGAGATACCTCACAGGGTTTACAGTAACATTTATTTACGGTCAACGACATACACAATCAGACCCGTTGTAAATTCATACCAGTTTCAAACATTTCGTCATACACACAAGTATTGAAAGTTCTTACTTTCAATGTTTAGCTATTTCATATGGAAAGGAATGTTAGATCATGACTTTGAAAAAAACAAACAAACTCTTTTTGTGTACATTTAGAACCATGGACAGATTACTTTATCCTATAGGTATTTTCTTGCAACTAAATTAATAGAACATTTCCTATCAAGTTTTAGACAACTGTAGGCCTAACTTCCTGGGTCAGTACGTGTTTAGATTTGACCTAAGCCTATCGCTGTAAACGCCATCATAATTTAGGACTGATGTAAATTTATATTAATATTATTAGGCTTACTATTTTTTATCAACTTTTTTCTTTAAAATCAAATTTAAATCTACTCTCGGCATTTCGAAACGTAGGCCAACATTACTGTTAAAGATACCTGAAGAGTTAGGCCTAAAACTGTTTTCAGTGTCGTTAGTTTTCTTAGCACCCTTGAAAAACAAACTAATTTTTGGTAAACTGTAACTATGAAATTCTACTCAGTGTTTCATTTCATTTTTGAACACCACATAGAAATACTCAATGTGACAATTTCATTGAAATTAAAAACTAAAACCAAACACATGAATACAATGTAACCTGAGTTCGATTCTCAATCTTTCGGCTTGAAAAGTTTGTTTGTTTGTTTTTGGAATTTCGCACAAAGCTACTCGAGGGCTATCTGTGCTACCCGTCCCTAATTTAGCAGTGTAAGACTAGAGGGAAGGCAGCTAGTCATCACCACCCACCGCCAACTCTTGGGCTACTCTTTTACCAACGAATAGTGGGATTGACCGTAACATTATACACCCCACGGCTGGGAGGGCGAGCATGTTTAGCGCGACGCGGGCGCGGCTTGAAAAGAATGACACATTTTAGCAGTGGGACGTTCAATTTTAACAACTATTTCAATTTGAAGTATTTTTGAAACTTGCTTTTAAAGAATTTCTCATTTTCAAATAAAAAACAACACAAAATAAAGTTTTTATTTCTCTCTATCTTTTTTTTTTTTTAGCTTTTGTTTCTATTTTTAATTTTTAGTTGTTTTTTTGTAATGCTATTATAACCAGCGTTAGGTTTCTTAACAGTAAAGGTTCGGACGCGGTTGCGCCCCCGATTTCTACACTTGATTCACTTTCAATGCCTCACGAGATTTAAACTTACTGTATTGAAGATTTTCAATTAACTACTTTGTCCAATGAGCCTATATGTTTGAATTTCAGTGTAACTCAAATATATTACTTTTTATTCGTCGTGTTTTTTTTTTCATTATCTGCATGAAAAGGCCTCCTAGTCTACGTACTAACCTTTTAATAAAACGATTTGTAACAGATATTTGGGCAATGGAGTCCATTACGAAATTCCTTGTTTGTTTTGGCAAAGCGACAAAATTCGAAGTATGGTGACGAACGTTTACCGAAAACACAAATCTGATTATCTCCTTGATCGCTATGATTTCGAACAGAGAGGGGTAAGAATATGTGAGTGAAGTAACGTTCGTATTTTCGCTTCGTGTAATGACACGACAAATCACAAACTGTTATGATAAGAGTGAACTATGACGGATAATGACTAATACTTATTGTTCAGGAGAAAACATTTTCTACCGAAAACTCGGTGATGATCCAAATAATTAATGGTTTCAATATGATTGAGTCGAACTTCATATTTATAATATAATTATTTAGTATTTTTGAGTCGAAAATAATTGAGCAAAATGAATCCATTTAACTGTATTAAAATAATAAAGTAATATTTATATCTAAAATTTTTTATTTATTGTTTGGAACTAAGCACAAAGCTACACAATGGGCTATCTGTGCTCTGCCCACCACGGGTATTAAAACGCGGTTTCAAGCGGTACCAGTCCGCAGACATATCGTTGTGACACTAGGATTCTACAAATTTTGTAACTTCGATTTTTGTGTTGCTTTTTGGAAAAGGGATTTGTTTATTTGTAATGTATAATGGGTTATCAGTGCTCTGCCCACAGCATATATCGAATCCTGAATTTTAGTGATGGAAGACTGAGACTAATTGCTGAACCACCGGGGGCTTCAAGAGGTTGTTTTTTTTTTAAATTTCGCGCAAAGCTACTCGAGGGCTAT
Source organism: Tachypleus tridentatus (assembly GCF_004210375.1). Taxonomy (NCBI): domain Eukaryota; kingdom Metazoa; phylum Arthropoda; class Merostomata; order Xiphosura; family Limulidae; genus Tachypleus; species Tachypleus tridentatus. Next base: position 9,317,399 of record NC_134825.1, on the reverse strand, counting down.
CTGCGCTAGCCGTCCCTAATTTAGCAGTGTAAGACTAGAGGGAAGGTAACTAGTCATCACTACGCAATTTTTGAGCTACTATTTTTACTAACAGGATTGACCGTCACATTATAACGTACCTACGGCTGAAAGGACGATCATGTTTGGGTTGATGGGGATTCAAACCCGCGACCCTCAGATTATAAGTTGAGTGCCTTAACCGCCGGGCCGCTTCAAGAGGGAATGTTTATGTTACATGCGATCAGCATGTCGTCTGTCGTGGGCAACTTATTTGCAATGACGTGAAAAAATAAATAGATTAAAGAGAGTTACGTTATGTTAGCTAGCGGATTGATTAGTAAGTGGAGACTAGATTACTGAGTAAGTCATTTTATTAATGTGTTTGTATTTTACTTCAGTGCTGTACGTTTTTATTTTGTATTCCAAAGAAGAACTTGAGATATGAAAACATCAGCAAGTGAGTTTTTATGATTATTTGTGGAGTTAGGCCTATCCCTTTGACATGCAACTATGTAAACGGATTAGACCTTGCATCATTGTTTTTACCGACTAATCCAAAAGTACCTGCTTAACGATTAAAACTGTTACATCAACAATTTAACTATTTAATATTTTTAGTCGAACGTCATACGTAAAAACATATAATTATGTTATTGAGAGATGCTTCTTTAAACATGAAATGTATGTCATTAAAGATCCACAGAAAAGCAAATTTATTTCTGTGTTTTTATTATTTGTAGGAATATATTTTCAGTTGTGTTAAGTCCTTAGCAGCTTTTAGGTTTCTTTGATGGATGCCGCACAGTTCATTCAGACGCAGATACGAAATAACGGACTGGATGAAGAACTTGTGCTTTACGTGACCTATGTCATTATTTTGATATCCAATTATACGTGTTGACAACGTGGATTCTTTCTTTACATTTATCTACCTGTATACTAGCAGCCAATTATAGTGCTGTAGAACATAATAGATGTTGTAGAGTTGTATACTCAGAAATATATATTTTCTTAGTCATTTGAGTTGATTAGAAAAGTGAGATCACTAGGGCTAAATATAAGTGTGTGTTTTCGTATAGCAAAGCCATATCGGGCTATCCGCTGCGCCCACCGAGGGGAATCGAACGCTCGGTTTTAGCGGTGTAAATCTGGAGACATACCGCTGTACTAGCGGAAGGCAATTTAAAATAAATATAACAGCGTAATCAATTTCAAAGTTTTTCTTCTAAGATTTTGTCTGAAAAAATAACATTCACCTTACTGATGTCCAGATTTCTTTGAAACGATCTCTATTGGAAGAAATGTTTCTGAAATAATTGTTTCATAGCAGTTACGTTGGCACTGTTGCGTTCAAAAAATGCTTCCACACGCTTATTGCCTATTTAAGGTAGGGTTACGGGTGGTGTCATCAAAGATGGCGAGATCATAGTTTCACGTTCTGCCATCAGAGGATGTAATTCGTGATGACAAGAAACCCGCTTGAAGTAAAAGTGTATTATCAAGACTGTTAGTATGGGTATATCTTCTTTGTTAGCCTGAAGATGATCTAAGAAGGTCGAAACGTTGTTCTGTATTTTATTTTAATTAGTTTTGATACCCATGAAGTTGCATCGTTAGGGACGCGTTCCAGGGCCGCTATGACAGGCAGCCATAATGGATGATTACGTCACAAAGTAGATAACGTGTTTTTAGGCCGCCAAGACTCATATATACATATTACATTATGTCGATAATTTATCACTAATCAATTAATTCGTCTTAAAAAGGACGCTTAACACTAATTTATTAAATCATTTATAATTAGTTAATTACATCAATTATAACCAAATCGTCATAAGAAAGGACAATGTAGACTAATTAATTCGTTGTAAAAAAGGATGATACAATAATTAACATTTAATAAATCAAGCATTTTCAGAGACATGAAATAATATTTATGTTAATATGATCACAACATACATTTTACCAGGTACACAATGCATGTCTATAGGCTTAACTCAGTATTGTCCCCCGCTAGTACAGCGGTAAGTCTAGGGATTTAAAGCGCTAAAATAAGAGGTTCGATTCCCCTCGGTAGGCTCAGCAGATAGCCCGATGTGGCTTTGCTATAACACAAACACATAAGATTTATACACTCAATATCATGGAAGAATTAAAATGTGTACTTTTACTAATTTGGCTTTATACCACAATTTACGTCGTCAATAAAACATTTGTTATGCAACAAATCTTTAACTAATTTCACTTTATACCACAATTTACATCGTCAATAAAACATTTGTTATGCAACAAATCTTTTACTAATTTGGCTTTTTGCAATAAAATAATTTAAACTTGTTATTTTATCTAATGTTTTACAAAGATGGAGTCCTAAAAGAGGATATTAGACATCCTTATCATTAATTAGTTCTACAAGGACAGTACTATAATTTAAACTTACTCAAACAAGTGTTTAAAGATTTTCAGTACTAAATTATTAGATTTCCTGTCCTAAAAGGGCTACATGATTATATGTTTAAATTACCTTAAAAATGGAATAACAATAAAACAGGTGGTCAAAGATCGTGAAGACTGCTTTATTCTGCCAAATGATGATAATATTATAGTTACTGCTAGAACTCGGCAGGCGCTAGGCCTGTTGAAGAACGACAATGATGAGCGAAGATAAGAAATCTGTTTTTGGCTATTCGTCTATTTTCGACTTTATGACGCTCTGGATAGCTGAAACGCGGCATATACACCCAAGAGAGGTGACTGTGCCGGGTAACTCTTAATATCTGACCTGTAGAGAAGAAAACCCAGAAGATTTTTGTATGGTTTAAATACGGATAGAGGGCGTTAGAGTACTCTCCGATTTTAAGGCTCACATTTAACTTAAGTGCTTATTTATTTTTTGTTGTTGTTAAGTGCAAAGCCATATAATGGGCTATTTGTTTTCGGCCCATCGCAGATATTTAAGCCCGATTTTTAGTGTTATAAGTCTTCAATCTTACCAATGAACCACTTTAGTACTTATATTATAATTGTAGTTATTGTACGTAGTTTTCAACATTGACTTGATTTTCATGTGATGATAGCAAATCATTATCTCAAAATATTCAATTACTTTGAATATTTTATCTCACTCTGGTGAGATAGCAGTAATTTTACGGAATTACAACGTTAAAATCCAACGGCTCAATTCTCCGTGGTGGACACAGCAGAACCTTGCGTTGCTTTACTCTGAAACAAACACTGATAAATATGGTCCTTGTTTTTCTGATAATCGTTAAGATTTTGGTCTTATGAATTTATTTTAGAGAATTAAAAACCCATCAATCTTCTAATGTTTATGGTGATATATGTGCATATACAACGTAAAATAACATTTACAGTAGATAATTATTATCTATATATATATATATATATATATAGATACTCGAATGTAAGTACAACTATGGAATCGTAATGTTTCATCAGTTAATCATGATAGTCTGAAGATAATAGGCCTAATGCACACATACGTTGACATATTTCATGTTTGTCAGTATCACACTACATGCTCTACGCTTCATTCTTAAAACAAATTGCTCTTTGATAATACATTTGCAGCTGCTTTGAGGTTGTCACTTAAGACACGTGCCTGTTTGTATACTGATACTCAAGGTGCATTTTGAACATGACTTGTCTTACAGTATCAGTACATCTTACAGCAGCTTTAGTTCGTATGATTACTGTAGTTTAAACAGTTCTTATCTCGGTAAGAGGACTTTTGAAAACTATAACAATTTGTTGAAGCTTCTAATTGGAAAGTTTGCACCTTACTTAAGTGACCAGGCCGTTCTGGAATTGTATCCAGTTAGAAGGTCACAAGACGAACTGTAACTAGTGATAAGTCACAGGTAAGACTGTCACTAATCAGATAATATTAAGCCTGACAATATATAGCTAACTTACCCGTTCAAACGCACGAGGAAGCTGCAGGGACCATTGTAGAAGAAACAGTAAAATCTCATCTGAACGTCGAGGTTTTAATGTTATTCCTCGAAGTGCTCTAAGGGTACATGCAAAAACTGGAGATAATCGGCTCAGCGATTCGCCATATATAAACGGACATACACACACTCAAAGACTACCAAATATTGTAGACAATAAGCACGGAGCAAATAACATTAAACTCTTGTATACTGAACAGAACAGATAACATTAAAATATATAACACACTATATCAACACAGATAACATTGCACTGTATAATGTACTAAACAGAACAGATAACTTTAAACTATATAATATACCAAACCAAAATAAATAAGATTGAGTTAAATAATGTGCTAAACAGAACAGATAAAATTAACATATATAACATACTAATCCAAAACAGATATCATTGAGTTTTATAATGTATTAAACAGAAGAGATAGCTTTAAATTATATAACATACTAAACCAAAACAGATAACAGAGTTATATAATGTACTAAACAGAACAGATAACACTGAGCCATATAATATACTAAACCAAAACAAATAACATTAAATTATATAGTGTACTATACAGAACAGATAACTTTGAGCTGTACAATATACCAAACTGACAGATAATATTAACATATATAACATACTAAACCAAAACAGATAACATTGATTTATATAATGTACTAAACAGAACAAATAACTTTGAACTATGTAATATTCTACACCAAAACAGTTAACATTGAGTTATATAGTGTACTAAACAGACAGGTAATATTTACATATATAACATTCTCAATCAAAACAGTTAACATTGAGTTATATATAGTACTAGACATAACAAATAAAATTAAACTATAGAAAAACTAAATCAAAACGGAAAACATTCAGTTATATAATCTACCAAACAGAACAGATAAGAGTAACATGTGTAATATACTAAACCAAACCAGATAACGTTGAGCCAAATAATGTACTAAACGGAGCAGATAACATTAAACTGTATAATGTGTTTGCCCCTGAATAAGAAAGATCAGTTTTATACCATTTCTATATAATATACTAAAACTATATACTAAAAACAAAACAGATAACACTAAACTATACGATATACTGAGCTCGCAACATATAAAATTAAATTGTATAATATACTTGTGATAGAAGAGATAACATTAAATTATATATATATGTATATATTAATCACATAATAGACAATATTAACCTATATATGATGTTACTTTGATATTCTGTTCTGTGACATTTCGACTAGATACGTTTTATTTTGTGTCGTGACATTCTGATTGGATACGTTTTGTTTTGTGTTGCGACATTCTGATTGGATACGTTTTGTGTCGTGACATTCTGATTGGATTAGTACTTATTGAAAGTCAACAAATTTTCTTGTATGAAGAAACGTTTCGGAAACACTTAACCTAAGAATATTGAAAAGAACAAAATTGTTGTTTAGAGCTAAGCTACATAATTGTCTTTGTATGTTGTGCCAACCACTGGGATAGAAACCTGAATTTTAACGTTATAAGCCTCCAGAATTATCGCTGAACTACTGGGGGATAATTGTTACACATCTTGACTTAATGAACTGCATCTTTGTCAAATAACATTCATTCATCGCGAAAACGTTATGGTTGTATAGATAATCTGTTATCTACTAATGCAGAATTACTTTAATATCTGTTGAATGTTTATACTGCGTGTAACTAATCACTCTAAAATTCTCTTATTACAAGTTTTCTTCTTCTGGATTTGCTGTTTATGAAAATGCCTTTATGTAAAAATATAAAAATTGACGTACGAGATACAAGAACTGATTAATTTCCCTGGTTATGTGTAATATTCATCAATACAGGATAAAAGACATCGATGAAAAGCAACACTTTTAAAACACGAGGCCATTGTGTGGAAATAACGTGCTTAGATTTATAAGTATATATATATATATATATATATAAGCGCGAATGTCTCACTCTCTCTGTGAGTCTGTTCCATATGAGCATCCACTTCTTTAAAGTTACAAACTTCAAATTCAGGCCACAGATACAAATTTGTGTGATTAGTAACATGGGTTATGTGTCAAGGTCTCATGGACCATTTTTAGGCCGCAACTTGAGGCTTAAGTGATCAGTATAGCAATATTTGACGAACAGGACGAAATTGAAAAAATCAAATAAACGTATTTTGTTTAGTAATGTGTAACCAAGAGGGATATTATTTACCTTCCTTCTAATTATTCTCTCCATCATCAGTTAAGTGTTAAAACGATTTAAAAACTTCGTGGGACATTCATTTGCTTCTCTGTTTCGCGCCTTCCTTTCTTCTACACATACATGGTTACTGTCTAACTTCCCTTCGCTGGAAAAGACTGGCGCTTTCTCTCGCACACGTCAGCTTTGTATTTTGCTTTGCTTGCGTGTACTCGCAAAACTCACCTCTGTGATGACTTTACAGAAACATTTGATATCGGCAAACTTTCATTTTGGTTGTTTTGCAAGAAGAAGAGAACAAATCAATTGGTATTTAAATGGAACACTAATAAACCAGATTACATTGTTAACGATATCTGACCACACATTAGAAATAAGGATACGAAAAGGTACGGAATTTGAGTAAGCTGTAATGATAATCTCAATACTTAAAAAAGATACCCAACAAAATCAGAGATTTTGGATATATATACAATCAATGCTACAGTCAGGTGAAAGCTAAAAATAATCTTAGAAAATAATGAGTAGTTGAAATTGCGAACCTGTACGTGTAAACAAAAATTAATGACGAATTGAATTTGTGTGCGAGGAACACTTTCATGACATACGATAATAAAAGGAGCAAAAATGTAAATAAAATAATCACGTGCCGCGAGTTTTGCACAACCAATGATTATTAAGTGGAACTCTAAAGTATATGTGATATCAGTGAAAAGGAACTTTTGGTTTGTTTTTAGTTTATGTCGCCCCCCGCTAGTACAGCGGTATGTCTCCGGATGTACAACGCTAAAATCAGGGGTTCGATTCCCCTCGGTGGGCTGAGCAGATAGCCCTTAGTGGCTTTGCTATATGAAAAAACACAAACACAGTTTATGTCATATCTACTTTCTACTGAGAAACACTGGTTTGTTGATAATACTGTAGCATCATTGAGCAAAAAATAGATAGAACAGAAATATAAATTTTACATATTCAATACATGTTAATAATCACGTAGCAAATACGTATTTTATGACCCAAAGCAGCAGTAGTATTGTTATCACTTGATAAAATAAAATTAAAATAGAATTTTTTGTAAGACCTCGTGAAAATATACTGAATATGAAAATTGTAGATGTTTTCAATGAAATTAACATGATATTGTGTGAAAATATTTATATCCATTATATTCACGGTGTTAATTTTAAATTATTTCTAGGTTCGAGGGCACAGACTAATTTATTATTACATTTCTGCTTTGTATTTCTTCACATCTTTGCTGTCTTCTGTAATGCTATCCTAGCACACTGTAAGTAACTGTTTATTGATTTTCTAGGCGATGGATTCGACACCGTGCAACAGCCGTCAGTGATGCCGCTCCGAGAAATATAAACATAGGTGTAGAACTGAGAAACGGGAGAAGTGAAAGAAAAAGGGAAGAATGCACACTAGAAAAGAAAGACAATGATCCTTCGGCCATGTTGGTAGTTAGGGTTACTTTTTGACAGAAATACACCTACTGAAAGCGACATTTTCACTTACGTCTCATGTCTACAACAAACAAACTCACGTCCAAGTAGTTAAAAAGAAAGAAAGAAAGAAAGAAAACATCTTGTCGGCTTATAACAATTCTTTTTTTTTTTTTTTTTAGAAGCTTTCTACGCCAAACGTTACAAGTCAGTTTATTAATCCTCTGTTTAATACGGGTCAAGTAACTAGAATTTTGTGCAACATATTTGAAATTTGTTTACTAAATATTAACATTTTGTTTTACTTCCAGTATGATGATATCCGTGGACGGATCTCTATTTTTGATATTTTCTTTGCTATGTTTACTTTTAAAACAAAACCCAGTATTTTGTTGGTTGAGCCCAACAACAGATTTAAGCCCAAACTTAATATTATTTCTTGAAAACACTGGCTATACTTTTCCGTTGATAAACAGAACAGATGTGAGTTTTCAGCCACAGATGCTGCGATCTAAACGCGACGCCGATTTTGTGTATTTGGATGACGTGCGTGAGTTTCTCCAACAAGAAGACTATGTTTCGGCTATCTTGAATTACATCGAATTAACGCACAACCGCAGCGATTCCCTACACTGTGCGCGGACGTCTTTGAAAGCGCATTTTAAGTACGACCTACCTGATCAGTCTTTGGATCGTTTTGAAAGACAAGCAGCTGCTGCTATAAAAACAGCAAATATCCTGACGAACCTTTTTTTAAAGGATTCAGGAGATACTGAAATGATTTATAATGAAGAGTTTTATTACTCCTTGGTTAGAGTAAATGTTGAGAGTGATCCTTTCATATATGCTAGTGGTATCGGTTTTCAAAGAGGCGTTTTCCGCCCTCGTGGGAAAATACCACCACTACTGTTCACTCCTTACGCGTTTAGACAAGATGGATATATTGAAACCAAGGACTTAGCAACCGCTTATAACGTTTCTTATGATGAAGATTCTGTTGGAAGTGAATGGTTCTGGCAACCTATTGAAAGAAACTTCACTGACCAAAGGAAAAACAACACAAACTTTAGTGTCGCTTCTACGCCTCTTGTCAGTGGTGGCAGCGACATTATAGTTGGCTTATCTGACGGTAGGTGGACTTCGCCATATTTGGAGTGTAATGATGCTGGAAACAAGTGGCTAATTTCTTTCTCAGCGCCTTTTTTTGGACGACAGGAAAACACCATAAATTTTAGGTAGGAAACATTATTTGTTTTTATTTTATTCGTTTTTAGCTACCCTCCAAAAAAGAAAAAAAAAGCCACCAATAGTGCGGTCTCGTGGAAGAAAAACAAACAAACAATAAAACAAATAACTACTAAACAAAATACAGTAATAGGAACTTTCACAGAAGAGAAAGTATATTTTTATTATTACAACTTATTCACCAATAGTATCAGATTATTACCAGGTAAACGTTACATTCAATATATTTTTTAATAATGTAATTACTATTTGATGATGAACCTATATTATGAAGGAAATATTGTAATAACTAAAGCCAAATTTTTTCAACTGTGAAAGTTGCTGTTATTATATTTTTCAATTAATTAAATTGTAGACCCCCACCAAACTTGAAACATAAAAATTAGAACAAAAAGAAGATTATATAAAAAACAAAATAAAAAACGACACTATCCGGTTAAGGAGTTTCTAGTTTGTTGTAAATCTGACCACGTATTTATTGCATTGAACCTTTAGAATACAGCTAAAGGTATTTCAAGCACCAGCTTGTTTGTTTGTTTTTTCATAGCAAAAAAGCCCCATCGGGCTATCTGCTGAGCCCAACGAGGAGAATCGAACCCCTGATTTTAGCGTTGGAAATCCGTAGACTTACCGCTTTAGTCGCGGGGTCCTAAGCACAAGTCATGGCACTAAAGCAATAAATCATTTTGTATTAAATGTTACGTACTGTAATTTATCTCAAACAATCATTCAATTTATTATGTTACGTATTATGATTTCAGATAGTCTGAAACTGAGTGAAATTTTAACCTTAATTTAGATGCTAATTAAATGTAGAGATTATCATATTTATTATGTTTATCAGCAACACTGGTACACACAGTTTTTTTTCTCATTATTAATATATATTAATATACAAACAATAATACAATTTATGATAGCGGTTATTATAAATAGTTAGTATAAAAAAGGATTTACATACAAATGGTTTACTAACTTACAAATAATAATAAGTCTTTTTTCCGGTCTGGAACTTCCTTGATATCTTATCCAGGGTTCACGATGAGCGAATTAATTACAAGTTAATGTAGATACAATTCACTTAACAGGGAGCTATCTCGCTAGTTAACGAGTTGACTTTTATTCGCTGAAGTTATGCCATGTTTTCGTAAAAATATCGAGGTCCGATGCGAATTCACTGAAGATGAATGCTATGTAACGTTCGAAATATATAAACATTCCTGGTCAAGTATTTGTAGTTTTTCGATTAATAAGCATTTATCATAGTTATAGCTTTCGAGGTTTTTAGTATACCAACTGCAGCAAACCAACAATATAAACTGTCTCGTGTTTCAGCACGTCGGTTTGTAAACGCTTAGGCGAGGTTCTAGATATTTCAGTTGGTCCAATAATACTGAAGATACGCTAGTGCTTTCGCAAAACATTAATTGTTGATTCTCACAATTCACAACTTTAGTGAATAGGCGGAAAATTCGCAATACTGATTTAATAGTATATGCTACACGAGTTTCTAAATATATATAGTGAAACAAACATTAGTATTAAAATAAATATATAACACTAAATCAGTCACAATAAGAACTGGCTCCTGACAGTTGTTCAGTGAACCAGACTTCCAGACTTTTGAACAGGACCTAATTACGAAAAAAACTGGCTAGTGACTGTTGCTTAGTGATGTAGACCTTTGTGCAGGACCTAATTAAAAGAAAAGTCATGTTGCAAAGTGAAGGTGTCATTCTAAAGGTTCCTAAAATGGGGTAATGCCCATAACAATCTTATTTAGAGTCACCTGAGTTATTCTACTTTATAGATAAACAAGTAATGTTTTAACTACCTTGCCTGAGTTATTCTACCTTATAGATAAACAAGTAATGTTTTAACTACCTTGCCTGAGTTATTCTACCTTATAGATAAACAAGTAATGTTTTAACTACCTTATAGACGCATAGTTTGTTTAAAGCTCACCAGTTACATCAAAGGTAGAGGTTTAATCAAGTTTACCTGGGCTGACTTACAGTTAAAGGTTTTATCAAGTTGATCAGAGCTATCTTACATCCTATGAACATGGGTTTTATTTCAAGTTGATCAGAGCTATCTTACATTTTATGAACATGGGTTTTATTTCAAGTTGATCAGAGCTATCTTACATCCTATGAACATGGGCTTTATTTCAAGTTGATCAGAGCTATCTTACATCCTATGAACATGGGTTTTATTTCAAGTTGATCAGAGCTATCTTACATCCTATGAACATGGGTTTTATCAAGTTGATCAGAGCTATCTTACATCCTATGAACATGGGTTTTATCAAGTTGACCAGAGCTATCTTACATCTTATGAACATGGGTTTTATCAAGTTGATCAGAGCTATCTTACATCCTATGAACATGGGTTTTATCAAGTTGATCAGAGCTATCTTACATCCTATGAACATGGGTTTTATCAAGTTGATTAGAGCTATCTTACATCCTATGAACATGGGTTTTATTTCAAGTTGATCAGAGCTATCTTACATCCTATTAACATGGGTTTTATTTCAAGTTGATCAGAGCTGTCTTACATCCTATGAACATGGGTTTTATTTCAAGTTGATCAGAGCTATCTTACATCCTATGAACATGGGTTTTATTTCAAGTTGATCAGAGCTATCTTACATCCTATGAACATGGGTTTTATTTCAAATTGATCAGAGCTATCTTACATCCTATGAACATGGGTTTTATTTCAAGTTGATCAGAGCTGTCTTACATCCTATGAACATGGGTTTTATTTCAAGTTGATCAGAGCTATCTTACATCCTATGAACATGGGTTTTATTTCAAGTTGATCAGAGCTATCTTACATCCTATGAACATAGGTTTTATCAAGTTGATCAGAGCTATCTTACATCCTATGAACATGGGTTTTATTTCAAGTTGATCAGAGCTATCTTACATCCTATGAACATGGGTTTTATTTCAAGTTGATCAGAGCTGTCTTACATCCTATGAACATGGGTTTTATTTCAAGTTGATCAGAGCTATCTTACATCTTATGAACATGGGTTTTATTTCAAGCTGATCAGAGCTGCCTCACCCTCTATAAACATGGGTTTTATCTCAAGCCGATCAGAGCTGCCTTACATCCTATGAACATGGGTTTTATTTCAAGTTGATCAGAGCTGCCTTACACCGTGGAGATTGAAGTTCAATTTCAAGTTAATCAGGTCGTTCTTGTGAAGTTGTCATTAACAGTAACCCCAATAAGCATCCGTAACACACATCAGTTGACAAGACATTTTGGATAACTCCAGTGATATTACAGCTGAATTATGACAATCTACAGTTTCTCTTACCAATGGGAGTTTGCTTATTTTTATAGCTTGACGATGTGATGGATCCAAATTTATTGTTTTTAAACATTCCAAAGTCTCACTTTAATGCAATTAGTTGTGTTTCACTGCGCATGCTCAAGAAATAAATAACTGTCTGGGTTTACATTATACACGTAAAAACAACACTTTACGAGGTTATAATCCAAACATTTTTCTAGAAGATATTGTGTGGAACAAAATAACTTTTTTTTTACTTGTTTCCTGATTTCTTCCTCTTAGTACATGTTTTCATGTTTCGATAACGCTTAAGTATATGTGATTTCTTATTTCCCTTGAACTAAATAGTTCGAGGTGCACAATAAATAATCCGATGTCAAGAATAATGGTTCCAATATAATATAGACTTAAGTCATGTATTGGCAAAATGAATTTGTAGTTCATTTAAACTCTAAGTTCCTAGTGGGTGATTTATACACTTTTCCTAACACCTCTTGAAAGTTTATAAACACAAATGGGGAGGTTTCCAATCACGCAAACAACTCGCGATCACAGCCTATATATAACCCTCGCGTGCTTTGACGTCACGAGTCGTAAGCTTTTAGTACAGAAGCGATCGATCCCATGATCTTTAAATTTCAATAACAGAAAATCATTGAAGCCTTATTACAAGGTCTGCAAAGTTTCTTTTGTAGATAGAAAGCTCTCATGTCTGATACTACACGACTCTGTAAATTATAATACGAAGCAAAGTTTTTGTGGTGTTTCATCTTAACATATAGAAACCTCACACGTCGTATACTCCAAAACTCTATAAACAGTAAAACGAAACATGGTTATGTGGTAATTTCACATCACACATTTTATACTCCACAACTCTGTAAACAGTAACACAAAGCACAGTTTTGTGGTAATTTCACATCATTCATCTTATACTCCACAACTCTGTAAACAGTAACACAAAGCATAGTTTTGTGGTAATTTCACATCACACATTTTATACTCCACAACTCTGTAAATAGTAACACAAAGCACAGTTTTGTGGTAATTTCACATCACACATTTTATACTCCACAACTCTGTAAACAGTAACACAAAGCACAGTTTTGTGGTAATTTCACATCAAAACAAGGTTTCATTGTGTGTCTGTATTACTTACCACAGTGAAATAACTCTTAACCTACGATAAATGTTTAAATATAAACAATAAACACACATTTTAATGTTTTACACAGAAACAAAGGTTTATATTCAAACATTCGTATTTCTTACCATTCCGGAAAACAACAATAAACTCCTGTATCACACCTAAGAACCAGTTACCCAACCTTTCTCATCTCTCAATATAATCTTATTTGGATAATATTTACTTTACTTTAAAATAGCCCTTGATCATAATGATGGCATCACTGTTTTAAATTTACAAAATATTTCATGACTTAAACTTATCTTTAGTCTTTCAATCGTGTTTATGGAGAGAAATTATATTAAGCCTAACTGACTATTGAAGTTCTGGTTTTTGCATGCACACTATATTTGTTTTTGTTGAGTCTACAAAACGTGTGTTTGATAAACCTCGTTTGGATTTTATTACTTTGTTTTTATGGCTTCTATTTCTACAGTCTGTTTGGTTCAGATATGTCTTCTTGATGTTATTGTTGGAATGTGAATGTAAGCAGAGAAGAGGATGTGAAGGAACTACTTATTACATTGGCAGGAGCCATGTAATATATATGTATCTATCTATGTGTGTGACCATAATACTAAATACAGTGTTGAGTCATCTACTGAATGCCATCAGAAACAAACAAAAAAATCATAGAAATATTCATACATTGGGAATTCAAGATCCAGACCATTGGAAAAATAATTACGGTACATTTGTTGGTTGTTTTGAATTTAGCGCAAAGCTACACGAGGGCTATCTGGGCTAATTACCATTTCTTTATTACAGAATTTAAATAAAGTACTTTATTCACAACAAAAACACGGTTTTTACTAAAACTGCACGAGGGTTTGAAACATTACAGTTTTATATCAGTACAATCCGGAAGCTTACCTTGCGGCACTTCCTAGAAACATATTTATATCAGTACAATCCGAAAGCTTACCCTGCGGCACTTCCTAGAAACATATTTATATCAGTACAATCCGGAAGCTTACCCTGCGGTACTTCCTAGAAACATATTTATATCAGTACAATCCGGAAGCTTACCCTGCGGCACTTCCTAGAAATATATCCCCTTTTTTATAGAAAATGTTCACTTTTTCTCCGTTTATTTCAATGAGGTATGAACAGGAACAGCTGTCCGAAGGAAGGTGTTTATATTAGTTTATATAACTATCGTGTTCTTGTAGTGGTCTGTTTGTAGATAGATCGCCTTATTTAATATTATTTCCTGGTAAAGTACCACTCATGTTTAACAACAAGCTAGGTCCGGCATGGCCAGGTGGGTAAGACACTCGACTCGTAATCTGAGGATCGCGCGTCTGAATCCCCGTCAACCAAACGTGCTCGCCATTTCGGCCGTGGGGGCGTCTTAATGTGACGGTCAATCCCGTTATTCGTTGGTAAAAGAGTAGTCTGAGAGTTCGCGGTGGGTGGTGATGACTAGCTGCCTTCCCTGTAGTCTTACACTACAAAATTGGGGATGACTATCACAGATAGCCCTCGTGTAGGTTTGTGCAAAATTCAAAACAAACAAACAAACAACAAAGTACCGAGAAAACTTGAAGGCTGTTTTAACTCACGTTGGGCTTGCTTATTCTTGTTCATGTGATGATACATATTACGGATGTATTTTTATCTTGTGTGTATATTTTATCGAGTTTTGTTAGCTAACTGTCACACACTGAAAGTTTTAATCTTGATTGTATTAAAATGTTCATACATATAAGGCCTGGCATGGCCAAGCGTGTTAACGGGGTGCGACTCGTAATCTGAGGGTCGCGGGTTCGTATTCCCGTCGCGCCAAACATGCTCGCCCTTTCAGCCGTGGGGGCGATATAATGTGAGGGTGAATCCCACTATTCGTTGGTAAAAGAGTAGCCCAAGAGTTTGCGGTGGATGATGATGACTAGCTGCCTTCCCTCTAGTCTTACACTGCTAAATTAGGGACGGCTAGCACAGATAGCCCTCGAGTGGCTTTGTGCGAAATTCAAAAACAAACAAACAAACAATCATACACATAATTCTACATCAATTCTTTTCGTTTGGGGATTTAACTATATATTTATCAATCTTCTGGTAAACTATGAACATACTTTTTAAGTCACTGCAGGTTTTTACTTATTTATTTATTTTTGCCTACAGTAATCAAAACAAGTTTAATAAATTCCTTTGGTCAACATCTGCCTTATGAGGAAATATTTTTCTTTATTTATAAAGACTCGAGGTTAAGTCGCGAAGTTTCAACAGATATCACAAATAAAACGTGGATCTGTTACTTACAAGTGTACCATTCAACGCCCCCTTTGTACAATTATGGAAACTTACAGAAATTGATCGATCTGCTGTCGACGATCCACAAATTCAACGTTTCACGTGTTTTCTTATTGTTATTTTTTATTTTCTGTTGTTGGTTTTGAAATGTTTAAAAAGGGACGTCGGAAGGTCGTGGCAATTGTTGGGTGACGTCAGTTTCGTCATGATCTGGGGAGATGGTACAGCTTTAACAGTCAACGTAACATCAGACAGGATCTGTTTGCTAAACTGGATTAAGATTTATATCACATGTGTAACATTAATTAGTAAAACACATAACATTACGACGTGACAATTATTAAATGATACCATGACACTTAGTACAAGATGTCGTGATACTTATTAAATTATATAGTGATGTATGGTAAATAGAAATATACCAGGAACTTTCGGGGTTTATTATCATTCAGTCATAAGATAAATAACATATATTCAAACAAAATTAATGGAAACTGTAGTTGTACAAAACTTTAAATGACACCTACGATGTTTTAAAGTCATTTTCAATTACTATTAAAGTACCCTAAATAATTTAGGTGTGTGAACAATTGGTTTGAATTTCACGCAAAGCTACACGAGGGGAATCGAACTTTCTCTAGTCTTACAATGCTAAATTAGGGATGGCAGATCTTGGGCTACTTTTCTGGCAACAAATAGTGGGATTGACCGTCACTTATAACCCCTCAACGGCTTGAAAGGCGGGCATATTTGAGGTGACGGAGATTCGAATCTGCGACCCTCATATTGCGAGTCTAGAGCCCTAACCACCTGGCCATGCCGGGCCATGTATATGAACAAGATCACGACTTGTGATTAAAACGTTTTTCCATATATATCGGACCAGCTATACGACCATCTGTATATATATACAAAATTTCAACTAGTTGATATAATTGCGCAGTTCGGTCTTATTGTAACACATTTTGTTTCATTCAAAATCAAATTTTAATTGCAATGATTACTGTACATTTTCAGGTAACATTCCATGGCATAATCATAAGTGTTTAGGTAACATTCCATGGTATAATCATAAGTGTTTAGGTAACATTCCATGGTATAATCATAAGTGTTCAGGTAACATTCCATGGTATAATCATAAGTGTTTAGGTAGTATTTCATGGTATAATCATAAGTGTTTAGGTAACATTCCATGGCATAATCATAAGTGTTTAGGTAGTATTTCATGGTATAATCATAAGTGTTTAGGTAACATTCCATGGTATAATCATAAGTGTTCAGGTAACATTCCATGGTATAATCATAAGTGTTTAGGTAACATTCCATGGTATAATCATAAGTGTTTAGGTAACATTCCATGGTATAATCATAAGTGTTTAGGTTACATTCCATGGTATAATCATAAGTGTTCAGGTAACATTCCATGGTATAATCATAAGTGTTTAGGTAGAATTTCATGGTATAATCATAAGTGTTTAGGTAACATTCCATGGCATAATCATAAGTGTTTCGGTAGTATTTCATGATATAATCATAAGTGTTTAGGCAACATTCCATGGTATAATCATAAGTGTTTAGGTAACATTCCATGGTATAATCATAAGTGTTTAGGTAACATTCCATGGCATAATCATAAGTGTTTAGGTAACATTCCATGGTATAATCATAAGTGTTTAGGTAACATTCCATGGTATAATCATAGGTGTTTAGGTAACATTCCATGGTATAATCATAAGTGTTTAGGTAACATTCCATGGTATAATCATAAGTGTTTAGGTAACATTCCATGGTATAATCATAAGTGTTTAGGTTACATTCCATGGTATAATCATAGGTGTTCAGGTAACATTCCATGGTATAATCATAAGTGTTTAGGTAGTATTTCATGGTATAATCATAAGTGTTTAGGTAACATTCCATGGCATAATCATAAGTGTTTCGGTAGTATTTCATGATATAATCATAAGTGTTTAGGTAACATTCCATGGTATAATCATAAGTGTTTAGGTAACATTCCATGGTATAATCATAAGTGTTTAGGTAACATTCCATGGCATAATCATAAGTGTTTAGGTAACATTCCATGGCATAATCATAAGTGTTTAGGTAACATTCCATGGTATAATCATAAGTGTTTAGGTAACATTCCATGGTATAATCATAAGTGTTTAGGTAGTATTTCATGGTATAATCATAAGTGTTTAGGTAACATTCCATGGCATAATCATAAGTGTTTCGGTAGTTTTTCATGATATAATCATAAGTGTTTAGGTAACATTCCATGGTATAATCATAAGTGTTTAGGTAACATTCCATGGCATAATCATAAGTGTTTAGGTAACATTCCATGGTATAATCATAGGTGTTTAGGTAACATTCCATGGTATAATCATAAGTGTTTAGGTAACATTCCATGTTATAATCATAAGTGTTTAGGTAACATTCCATGGTATAATCATAAGTGTTTAGGTAACATTTCATGGTATAATCATAAGTGTTTAGGTAACATTCCATGGTATAATCATAAGTGTTTAGGTAACATTCCATGGTATAATCATAAGTGTTTAGGTAACATTCCATGGTATAATCATAAGTGTTTAGGTAGTATTTCATGGTATAATCATAAGTGTTTAGGTAACATTCCATGGCATAATCATAAGTGTTTCGGTAGTATTTCATGATATAATCATAAGTGTTTAGGTAACATTCCATGGTATAATCATAAGTGTTTAGGTAACATTCCATGGTATAATCATAAGTGTTTAGGTAACATTCCATGGTATAATCATAGGTGTTTAGGTAACATTCCATGGTATAATCATAAGTGTTTAGGTAACATTCCATGGTATAATCATAAGTGTTTAGGTAACATTCCATGGTATAATCATAAGTGTTTAGGTTACATTCCATGGTATAATCATAAGTGTTCAGGTAACATTCCATGGTATAATCATAAGTGTTTAGGTAGTATTTCATGGTATAATCATAAGTGTTTAGGTAACATTCCATGGCATAATCATAAGTGTTTCGGTAGTATTTCATGATATAATCATAAGTGTTTAGGTAACATTCCATGGTATAATCATAAGTGTTTAGGTAACATTCCATGGTATAATCATAAGTGTTTAGGTAACATTCCATGGTATAATCATAAGTGTTTAGGTAACATTCCATGGCATAATCATAAGTGTTTAGGTAACATTCCATGGTATAATCATAAGTGTTTAGGTTACATTCCATGGTATAATCATAAGTGTTCAGGTAACATTCCATGGTATAATCATAAGTGTTTAGGTAGTATTTCATGGTATAATCATAAGTGTTTAGGTTACATTCCATGGTATAATCATAAGTGTTCAGGTAACATTCCATGGTATAATCATAAGTGTTTAGGTAGTATTTCATGTTATAATAATAAGTGTTTAGGTAACATTCCATGTTATAATCATAAGTGTTTAGGTAACATTCCATGTTATAATCATAAGTGTTTAGGTAACATTCCATGGTATAATCATAAGTGTTTAGGTAACATTCCATGGCATAATCATAAGTGTTTAGGTAACATTCCATGGTATAATCATAAGTGTTTAGGTAACATTCCATGGTATAATCATAAGTGTTTAGGTAACATTCCATGGTATAATCATAAGTGTTTAGGTTACATTCCATGGTATAATCATAAGTGTTCAGGTAACATTCCATGGTATAATCATAAGTGTTTAGGTAGTATTTCATGTTATAATAATAAGTGTTTAGGTAACATTCCATGTTATAATCATAAGTGTTCAGGTAACATTCCATGGTATAATCATAAGTGTTTAGGTAACATTCCATGGTATAATCATAAAGTTTTAGGTAGTATTTTATAGTATAATCATAAGTGTTTAGGTAACATTCCATGTTATAATCATAAGTGTTTAGGTAACATTCCATGGTATAATCATAAGTGTTTCGGTAACATTCCATGGTATAATCATAAGTGTTTAGGTAACATTCCATGGTATAATCATAAGTGTTTAGGTAACATTCCATGGCATAATCATAAGTGTTTAGGTAACATTCCATGGTATAATCATAAGTGTTTAGGTAACATTCCATGGTATAATCATAGGTGTTTAGGTAACATTCCATGGTATAATCATAAGTGTTTAGGTAACATTCCATGGTATAATCATAAGTGTTTAGGTTACATTCCATGGTATAATCATAAGTGTTCAGGTAACATTCCATGGTATAATCATAAGTGTTTAGGTAGTATTTCATGTTATAATAATAAGTGTTTAGGTAACATTCCATGTTATAATCATAAGTGTTCAGGTAACATTCCATGGTATAATCATAAGTGTTTAGGTAACATTCCATGGTATAATCATAAAGTTTTAGGTAGTATTTTATAGTATAATCATAAGTGTTTAGGTAACATTCCATGTTATAATCATAAGTGTTTAGGTAACATTCCATGGTATAATCATAAGTGTTTAGGTAACATTTCATGGTATAATCATAAGTGTTTCGGTAACATTCCATGGTATAATCATAAGTGTTTAGGTAACATTCCATGGTATAATCATAAGTGTTTAGGTAACATTCCATGGTATAATCATAAGTGTTTAGGTAACATTCCATGGTATAATCATAAGTGTTTAGGTAACATTCCATGGTATAATCATAAGTGTTTAGGTAACATTCCATGGTATAATCATAAGTGTTTAGGTAGAATTTCATGGTATAATCATAAGTGTTTAGGTAACATTCCATGGCATAATCATAAGTGTTTCGGTAGTATTTCATGATATAATCATAAGTGTTTAGGTAACATTCCATGGTATAATCATAAGTGTTTAGGTAACATTCCATGGTATAATCATAAGTGTTTAGGTAACATTCCATGGCATAATCATAAGTGTTTAGGTAACATTCCATGGTATAATCATAAGTGTTTAGGTAACATTCCATGGTATAATCATAGGTGTTTAGGTAACATTCCATGGTATAATCATAAGTGTTTAGGTAACATTCCATGGTATAATCATAAGTGTTTAGGTAACATTCCATGGCATAATCATAAGTGTTTAGGTAGTATTTCATGATATAATCATAAGTGTTTAGGTAACATTCCATGGTATAATCATAAGTGTTTAGGTAACATTCCATGGTATAATCATAAGTGTTTAGGTAACATTCCATGGTATAATCATAAGTGTTTAGATAACATTCCATGGCATAATCATAAGTGTTTCGGTAGTTTTTCATGATATAATCATAAGTGTTTAGGTAACATTCCATGGTATAATCATAAGTGTTTAGGTAACATTCCATGGTATAATCATAAGTGTTTAGGTAACATTCCATGGCATAATCATAAGTGTTTAGGTAACATTCCATGGTATAATCATAAGTGTTTAGGTAACATTCCATGGTATAATCATAAGTGTTTAGGTAACATTCCATGGTATAATCATAAGTGTTTAGGTAGTATTTCATGGTATAATCATAAGTGTTTAGGTAACATTCCATGGTATAATCATAAGTGTTCAGGTAACATTCCATGGTATAATCATAAGTGTTTAGGTAGTATTTCATGTTATAATAATAAGTGTTTAGGTAACATTCCATGGTATAATCATAAGTGTTTAGGTAACATTCCATGGTATAATCATAAGTGTTTAGGTAACATTCCATGGTATAATCATAAGTGTTTAGGTAACATTCCATGGTATAATCATAAGTGTTTAGGTAACATTCCATGGTATAATCATAAGTGTTTAGGTAACATTCCATGGTATAATCATAAGTGTTTAGGTAACATTCCATGGTATAATCATAAGTGTTTAGGTAACATTCCATGGTATAATCATAAGTGTTTAGGTAGTATTTCATGTTATAATCATAAGTGTTTAGGTAACATTCCATGGTATAATCATAAGTGTTTAGGTAACATTCCATGGTATAATCATAAAGTTTTAGGTAGTATTTTATAGTATAATCATAAGTGTTTAGGTAACATTCCATGTTATAATCATAAGTGTTTAGGTAACATTCCATGGTATAATCATAAGTGTTTAGGTAACATTCCATGGTATAATCATAAGTGTTTAGGTAACATTCCATGGTATAATCATAAGTGTTTAGGTAACATTCCATGGTATAATCATAAGTGTTTAGGTAACATTCCATGGTATAATCATAAGTGTTTAGGTAACATTCCATGGTATAATCATAAGTGTTTAGGTAACATTCCATGGTATAATCATAAGTGTTTAGGTAACATTCCATGGTATAATCATAAGTGTTTAGGTAACATTCCATGGTATAATCATAAGTGTTTAGGTAACATTCCATGGTATAATCATAAGTGTTTAGGTAGTATTTCATGGTATAATCATAAGTGTTTAGGTAACATTCCATGTTATAATCATAAGTGTTCAGGTAACATTCCATGGTATAATCATAAGTGTTTAGGTAACATTCCATGGTATAATCATAAGTTTTAGGTAGTATTTTATGGTATAATCATAAGTGTTTAGGTAACATTCCATGGTATAATCATAAGTGTTTAGGTAACATTCCATGGTATAATCATAAGTGTTTAGGTAACATTCCATGGTATAATCATAAGTGTTTAGGTAACATTCCATGGTATAATCATAAGTGTTTAGGTAACATTCCATGGTATAATCATAAGTGTTTAGGTAACATTCCATGGTATAATCATAAGTGTTTAGGTAACATTCCATGGTATAATCATAAGTGTTTAGGTAACATTCCATGGTATAATCATAAGTGTTTAGGTAACATTCCATGGTATAATCATAAGTGTTTAGGTAACATTCCATGGTATAATCATAAGTGTTTAGGTAACATTTCATGGTATAATCATAAGTGTTTAGGTAACATTCCATGGTATAATCATAAGTGTTTAGGTAACATTCCATGGTATAATCATAAGTGTTTAGGTAACATTCCATGGCATAATCATAAGTGTTTAGGTAACATTCCATGGTATAATCATAAGTGTTTAGGTAACATTCCATGGTATAATCATAAGTGTTTAGGTAACATTCCATGGTATAATCATAAGTGTTTAGGTAACATTCCATGGTATAATCATAAGTGTTTAGGTTACATTCCATGGTATAATCATAAGTGTTTAGGTAACATTCCATGGTATAATCATAAGTGTTTAGGTAGTATTTCATGTTATAATAATAAGTGTTTAGGTAACATTCCATGTTATAATCATAAGTGTTTAGGTAACATTCCATGGTATAATCATAAGTGTTTAGGTAACATTCCATGGTATAATCATAAGTGTTTAGGTAGTATTTTATGGTATAATCATAAGTGTTTAGGTAACATTCCATGGTATAATCATAAGTGTTTAGGTAACATTCCATGGTATAATCATAAGTGTTTAGGTAACATTCCATGGTATAATCATAAGTGTTTAGGTAACATTCCATGGTATAATCATAAGTGTTTAGGTAACATTCCATGGTATAATCATAAGTGTTTAGGTAACATTCCATGGTATAATCATAAGTGTTTAGGTAACATTCCATGGTATAATCATAAGTGTTTAGGTAACATTCCATGGTATAATCATAAGTGTTTAGGTAACATTCCATGGTATAATCATAAGTGTTTAGGTAACATTCCATGGTATAATCATAAGTGTTTAGGTAGTATTTCCATGGTATAATCATAAGTGTTTAGGTAACATTCCATGGTATAATCATAAGTGTTTAGGTAACATTCCATGGTATAATCATAAGTGTTTAGGTAACATTCCATGGTATAATCATAAGTGTTTAGGTAACATTCCATGGTATAATCATAAGTGTTTAGGTAACATTCCATGGTATAATCATAAGTGTTTAGGTAACATTCCATGGTATAATCATAAGTGTTTAGGTAACATTCCATGGTATAATCATAAGTGTTTAGGTAACATTCCATGGTATAATCATAAGTGTTTAGGTAGTATTTCATGGTATAATCATAAGTGTTTAGGTAACATTCCATGGTATAATCATAAGTGTTTAGGTAGTATTTCATGGTATAATCATAAGTGTTTAGGTAACATTCCATGGTATAATCATAAGTGTTTAGGTAACATTCCATGGTATAATCATAAGTGTTTAGGTAACATTCCATGGTATAATCATAAGTGTTTAGGTAACATTCCATGGTATAATCATAAGTGTTTAGGTAACATTCCATGGTATAATCATAAGTGTTTAGGTAACATTCCATGGTATAATCATAAGTGTTTAGGTAACATTCCATGGTATAATCATAAGTGTTTAGGTAACATTCCATGGTATAATCATAAGTGTTTAGGTAACATTCCATGGTATAATCATAAGTGTTTAGGTAACATTCCATGGTATAATCATAAGTGTTTAGGTAACATTCCATGGTATAATCATAAGTGTTTAGGTAACATTCCATGGTATAATCATAAGTGTTTAGGTAACATTCCATGGTATAATCATAAGTGTTTAGGTAACATTCCATGGTATAATCATAAGTGTTTAGGTAACATTCCATGGTATAATCATAAGTGTTTAGGTAACATTCCATGGTATAATCATAAGTGTTTAGGTAACATTCCATGGTATAATCATAAGTGTTTAGGTAACATTCCATGGTATAATCATAAGTGTTTAGGTAACATTCCATGGTATAATCATAAGTGTTTAGGTAACATTCCATGGTATAATCATAGGTGTTTATGTAACATTCCATGGTATAATCATAAGTGTTTAGGTAACATTCCATGATATAATCATAAGTGTTTAGGTAACATTCCATGGTATAATCATAAGTGTTTAGGTAACATTTCATGGTATAATCATAAGTGTTTCGGTAACATTCCATGGTATAATCATAAGTGTTCAGGTAACATTCCATGGTATAATCATAAGTGTTTAGGTAACATTCCATGGTATAATCATAAGTGTTTAGGTAACATTCCATGGTATAATCATAAGTGTTTAGGTAACATTCCATGGTATAATCATAAGTGTTTAGGTAACATTCCATGGTATAATCATAAGTGTTTAGGTAACATTCCATGGTATAATCATAAGTGTTTAGGTAACATTCCATGGTATAATCATAAGTGTTTAGGTAACATTCCATGGTATAATCATAAGTGTTTAGGTAACATTCCATGGTATAATCATAAGTGTTTAGGTAACATTCCATGGTATAATCATAAGTGTTTAGGTAACATTCCATGGTATAATCATAAGTGTTTAGGTAACATTCCATGGTATAATCATAAGTGTTTAGGTAACATTCCATGGTATAATCATAAGTGTTTAGGTAACATTCCATGTTATAATCATAAGTGTTTAGGTAACATTCCATGTTATAATCATAAGTGTTTAGGTAACATTCCATGGTATAATCATAAGTGTTTAGGTAACATTCCATGGTATTATCATAAAGTGTTTAGGTAGTATTCCATGGTATAATCATAAGTGTTTAGGTAACATTCCATGGTATAATCATAAGTGTTTAGGTAACATTCCATGGTATAATCATAAGTGTTTAGGTAACATTCCATGGTATAATCATAAGTGTTTAGGTAACATTCCATGGTATAATCATAAGTGTTTAGGTAACATTCCATGGTATAATCATAAGTGTTTAGGTAACATTCCATGGTATAATCATAAGTGTTTAGGTAACATTCCATGGTATAATCATAAGTGTTTAGGTAACATTCCATGGTATAATCATAAGTGTTTAGGTAACATTCCATGGTATAATCATAAGTGTTTAGGTAACATTCCATGGTATAATCATAAGTGTTTAGGTAGTATTTCATGGTATAATCATAAGTGTTTAGGTAACATTCCATGGTATAATCATAAGTGTTTAGGTAACATTCCATGGTATAATCATAAGTGTTTAGGTAACATTCCATGGTATAATCATAAGTGTTTAGGTAACATTCCATGGTATAATCATAAGTGTTTAGGTAACATTCCATGGTATAATCATAAGTGTTTAGGTAACATTCCATGGTATAATCATAAGTGTTTAGGTAACATTCCATGGTATAATCATAAGTGTTTAGGTAACATTCCATGGTATAATCATAAGTGTTTAGGTAACATTTCATGGTATAATCATAAGTGTTTAGGTAACATTCCATGGTATAATCATAAGTGTTTAGGTAACATTCCATGGATATAATCATAAGTGTTTAGGTAACATTCCATGGTATAATCATAAGTGTTTATGTAACATTCCATGGTATAATCATAAGTGTTTAGATAACATTCCATGGCATAATCATAAGTGTTTCGGTAGTTTTTCATGATATAATCATAAGTGTTTAGGTAACATTCCATGGTATAATCATAAGTGTTTAGGTAACATTCCATGGTATAATCATAAGTGTTTAGGTAACATTCCATGGTATAATCATAAGTGTTTAGGTAACATTCCATGGTATAATCATAAGTGTTTAGGTAACATTCCATGGTATAATCATAAGTGTTTAGGTAACATTCCATGGTATAATCATAAGTGTTTAGGTAACATTCCATGGTATAATCATAAGTGTTTAGGTAACATTCCATGGTATAATCATAAGTGTTTAGGTAACATTCCATGGTATAATCATAAGTGTTTAGGTAGTATTCCATGTTATAATCATAAGTGTTTAGGTAACATTCCATGGTATAATCATAAGTGTTTAGGTAACATTCCATGGTATAATCATAAGTGTTTAGGTAACATTCCATGGTATAATCATAAGTGTTTAGGTAGTATTCCATGGTATAATCATAAGTGTTTAGGTAACATTCCATGGTATAATCATAAGTGTTTAGGTAACATTCCATGGTATAATCATAAGTGTTTAGGTAACATTCCATGGTATAATCATAAGTGTTTAGGTAACATTCCATGGTATAATCATAAGTGTTTAGGTAACATTCCATGGTATAATCATAAGTGTTTAGGTAACATTCCATGGTATAATCATAAGTGTTTAGGTAACATTCCATGGTATAATCATAAGTGTTTAGGTAACATTCCATGGTATAATCATAAGTGTTTAGGTAACATTCCATGGTATAATCATAAGTGTTTAGGTAACATTCCATGGTATAATCATAAGTGTTTAGGTAACATTCCATGGTATAATCATAAGTGTTTAGGTAACATTCCATGGTATAATCATAAGTGTTTAGGTAACATTCCATGGTATAATCATAAGTGTTTAGGTAACATTCCATGGTATAATCATAAGTGTTTAGGTAGTATTTCATGGTATAATCATAAGTGTTTAGGTAACATTCCATGGTATAATCATAAGTGTTTAGGTAACATTCCATGGTATAATCATAAGTGTTTAGGTAACATTCCATGTTATAATCATAAGTGTTCAGGTAACATTCCATGGTATAATCATAAGTGTTTAGGTAGTATTCCATGGTATAATCATAAGTGTTTAGGTAACATTCCATGGTATAATCATAAGTGTTTAGGTAACATTTCCATGGTATAATCATAAGTGTTTAGGTAACATTCCATGGTATAATCATAAGTGTTTAGGTAACATTCCATGGTATAATCATAAGTGTTTAGGTAACATTCCATGGTATAATCATAAGTGTTTAGGTAACATTCCATGGTATAATCATAAGTGTTTAGGTAACATTCCATGGTATAATCATAAGTGTTTAGGTAACATTCCATGGTATAATCATAAGTGTTTAGGTAACATTCCATGGTATAATCATAAGTGTTTAGGTAAGTATTCCATGGTATAATCATAAGTGTTTAGGTAACATTCCATGGTATAATCATAAGTGTTTAGGTAACATTCCATGGTATAATCATAAGTGTTTAGGTAACATTCCATGGTATAATCATAAGTGTTTAGGTAACATTCCATGGTATAATCATAAGTGTTTAGGTAACATTCCATGGTATAATCATAAGTGTTTAGGTAACATTCCATGGTATAATCATAAGTGTTTAGGTAACATTCCATGGTATAATCATAAGTGTTTAGGTAACATTCCATGGTATAATCATAAGTGTTTAGGTAACATTCCATGGTATAATCATAAGTGTTTAGGTAACATTCCATGGTATAATCATAAGTGTTTAGGTAGTATTTCCATGGTATAATCATAAGTGTTTAGGTAACATTCCATGGTATAATCATAAGTGTTTAGGTAACATTCCATGGTATAATCATAAGTGTTTAGGTAACATTCCATGGTATAATCATAAGTGTTTAGGTAACATTCCATGGTATAATCATAAGTGTTTAGGTAACATTCCATGGTATAATCATAAGTGTTTAGGTAACATTCCATGGTATAATCATAAGTGTTTAGGTAACATTCCATGGTATAATCATAAGTGTTTAGGTAACATTCCATGGTATAATCATAAGTGTTTAGGTAACATTCCATGGTATAATCATAAGTGTTTAGGTAGTAACATTTCATGTTATAATCATAAGTGTTTAGGTAACATTCCATGGTATAATCATAAGTGTTTAGGTAACATTCCATGGTATAATCATAAGTGTTTAGGTAACATTCCATGGTATAATCATAAGTGTTTAGGTAACATTCCATGGTATAATCATAAGTGTTTAGGTAACATTCCATGGTATAATCATAAGTGTTTAGGTAACATTTCATGGTATAATCATAAGTGTTTAGGTAACATTCCATGGTATAATCATAAGTGTTCAGGTAACATTCCATGGTATAATCATAAGTGTTTAGGTAACATTCCATGGTATAATCATAAGTGTTTAGGTAACATTCCATGGTATAATCATAAGTGTTTAGGTAACATTCCATGGTATAATCATAAGTGTTTAGGTAACATTCCATGGTATAATCATAAGTGTTTAGGTAACATTCCATGGTATAATCATAAGTGTTTAGGTAACATTCCATGGTATAATCATAAGTGTTTAGGTAACATTCCATGGTATAATCATAAGTGTTTAGGTAACATTCCATGGTATAATCATAAGTGTTTAGGTAACATTCCATGGTATAATCATAAGTGTTTAGGTAACATTCCATGGTATAATCATAAGTGTTTAGGTAACATTCCATGGTATAATCATAAGTGTTTAGGTAACATTCCATGGTATAATCATAAGTGTTTAGGTAACATTCCATGGTATAATCATAAGTGTTTAGGTAACATTCCATGGTATAATCATAAGTGTTTAGGTAACATTCCATGGTATAATCATAAGTGTTTAGGTAACATTCCATGGTATAATCATAAGTGTTTAGGTAACATTCCATGGTATAATCATAAGTACATTCCATAAGTGTGTTTAGGTAACATTCCATGGTATAATCATAAGTGTTTAGGTAACATTCCATGGTATAATCATAAGTGTTTAGGTAACATTCCATGGTATAATCATAAGTGTTTAGGTAACATTCCATGGTATAATCATAAGTGTTTAGGTAACATTCCATGGTATAATCATAAGTGTTTAGGTAACATTCCATGGTATAATCATAAGTGTTTAGGTAACATTCCATGGTATAATCATAAGTGTTTAGGTAACATTCCATGGTATAATCATAAGTGTTTAGGTAACATTCCATGGTATAATCATAAGTGTTTAGGTAACATTCCATGGTATAATCATAAGTGTTTAGGTAACATTCCATGGTATAATCATAAGTGTTTAGGTAACATTCCATGGTATAATCATAAGTGTTTAGGTAACATTCCATGGTATAATCATAAGTGTTTAGGTAACATTCCATGGTATAATTATAAGTGTTTAGGTAACATTTCATGGTATAATCATAAGTGTTTAGGTAACATTCCATGGTATAATCATAAGTGTTTAGGTAGTATTTCATGGTATAATCATAAGTGTTTAGGTAACATTCCATGTTATAATCATAAGTGTTTAGGTAACATTCCATGGTATAATCATAAGTGTTTAGGTAACATTCCATGGTATAATCATAAAGTTTTAGGTAACATTCCATGGTATAATCATAAGTGTTTAGGTAACATTCCATGGTATAATCATAAGTGTTTAGGTAACATTCCATGGTATAATCATAAGTGTTTAGGTAACATTCCATGGTATAATCATAAGTGTTTAGGTAACATTCCATGGTATAATCATAAGTGTTTAGGTAACATTCCATGGTATAATCATAAGTGTTTAGGTAACATTCCATGGTATAATCATAAGTGTTTAGGTAACATTCCATGGTATAATCATAAGTGTTTAGGTAACATTCCATGGTATAATCATAAGTGTTTAGGTAACATTCCATGGTATAATCATAAGTGTTTAGGTAACATTCCATGGTATAATCATAAGTGTTTAGGTAACATTCCATGGTATAATCATAAGTGTTTAGGTAACATTCCATGGTATAATCATAAGTGTTTAGGTAACATTCCATGGGTATAATCATAAGTGTTTAGGTAACATTCCATGGTATAATCATAAGTGTTTAGGTAACATTCCATGGTATAATCATAAGTGTTTAGGTAACATTCCATGGTATAATCATAAGTGTTTAGGTAACATTCCATGGTATAATCATAAGTGTTTAGGTAACATTCCATGGTATAATCATAAGTGTTTAGGTAACATTTCATGGTATAATCATAAGTGTTTAGGTAACATTCCATGGCATAATCATAAGTGTTTAGGTAACATTCCATGGTATAATCATAAGTGTTTAGGTAACATTCCATGGTATAATCATAAGTGTTTAGGTAACATTCCATGGTATAATCATAAGTGTTTAGGTAACATTCCATGGTATAATCATAAGTGTTTAGGTAACATTCCATGGTATAATCATAAGTGTTTAGGTAACATTCCATGGTATAATCATAAGTGTTTAGGTAGTATTCCATGGTATAATAATAAGTGTTTAGGTAACATTCCATGGTATAATCATAAGTGTTTAGGTAACATTCCATGGTATAATCATAAGTGTTTAGGTAACATTCCATGGTATAATCATAAAGTTTTGGGTAGTATTCCATGGTATAATCATAAGTGTTTTAGGTAACATTCCATGGTATAATCATAAGTGTTTAGGTCAACATTGCATTCCAAATTCATGGTATAATCATAAGTGTTTAGGTAACATTCCATGGTATAATCATAAGTGTTTAGGTAACATTCCATGGTATAATCATAAGTGTTTAGGTAACATTCCATGGTATAATCATAAGTGTTTAGGTAACATTCCATGGTATAATCATAAGTGTTTAGGTAACATTCCATGGTATAATCATAAGTGTTTAGGTAACATTCCATGGTATAATCATAAGTGTTTAGGTAACATTCCATGGTATAATCATAAGTGTTTAGGTAACATTCCATGGTATAATCATAAGTGTTTAGGTAACATTCCATGTTATAATCATAAG
>NC_134825.1:9232646-9285846 GCF_004210375.1 Tachypleus tridentatus | reverse complement strand
AAGGTCCAACTATAAACTGCAAAGCACCAAAAGGAAAACGTAGAGAGGACATATTACTAAGTAATCACATTTATACTGTCGTAAGGTCCAACTGTAAACTGCAAAGCACCAAAAGGAAAACGTAACGACAGGATATATTACCAAGTAATCACATTTATACTGTCGTGAGGTCCTACTGTAAACTGCAAAGCACCAAAAGGAAAACGTAAAGAGAGGATATATTACCAAGTAATCACATTTATACTGTCGTGAGGTCCAACTGTAAACTGCAAAGCACCAAAAGGAAAACGTAACGAGAGGGATATATTACCAAGTAATCACATTTATACTGTCGTGAGGTCCAACTATAAACTGCAAAGCACCAAAAGGAAAACGTAAAGAGAGGATATATTACTAAGTAATCACATTTAAACTGTCGTAAGGTCCAACTGTAAACTGCAAAGCACCAAAAGGAAAACGTAAAGAGAGGTTATATTACCAAATAACCATATTTATACTGTCGTGAAGTCCAACTGTAAACTGCAAAGCACCAAAAGGAAAACGTAAAGAGAGGATATATTACCAAATAATCACATTTATACTGTCGTGAGGTCCAACTGTAAACTGCAAAGCACCAAAAGGAAAACGTAAAGAGAGGATATATTACCAAATAATCACATTTATACTGTCGTAAGGTCCAACTGTAAACTGCAAAGCACCAAAAGGAAAACGTAAAGAGAGGACATATTACCAAGTAATCACATTTATACTGTCGTAAGGTCCAACTGTAAACTGCAAAGCACCAAAAGGAAAACGTAAAGAGAGGATATATTACAAAGTAATCACATTTATACTGTCGTAAGGTCCAACTGTAAACTGCAAAACACCAAAAGGAAAACGTAAAGAGAGGATATATTACTAAGTAATCACATTTATACTGTCGTAAGGTCCAACTGTAAACTGCAAAGCACCAAAAGGAAAACGTAAAGAGAGGATATATTACCAAGTAACCACATTTATACTGTCGTGAGGTCCAACTGTAAACTGCAAAGCACCAAAAGGAAAACGTAAAGAGAGGATATATTACAAAGTAATCACATTTATACTGTCGTAAGGTCCAACTGTAAACTGCAAAGCACCAAAAGGAAAACGTAAAGAGAGGATATATTACTAAGTAATCACATTTATACTGTCGTAAGGTCCAACTGTAAACTGCAAAGCACCAAAAGGAAAACGTAAAGAGAGGATATATTACCAAGTAATCACATTTATACTGTCGTGAGGTCCAACTGTAAACTGCAAAGCACCAAAAGGAAAACGTAAAGAGAGGATATATTACTAAGTAATCACATTTATACTGTCGTGAGGTCCAACTGTAAACTGCAAAGCACCAAAAGGAAAACGTAAAGAGAGGACATATTACTAAGTAATCACATTTATACTGTCGTAAGGTCCAACTGTAAACTGCAAAGCACCAAAAGGAAAACGTAAAGAGAGGATATATTACCAAGTAATCACATTTATACTGTCGTAAGGTCCAACTGTAAACTGCAAAGCACCAAAAGGAAAACGTAAAGAGAGGATATATTACAAAGTAATCACATTTATACTGTCGTAAGGTCCAACTGTAAACTGCAAAGCACCAAAAGGAAAACGTAAAGAGAGGATATATTACTAAGTAATCACATTTATACTGTCGTAAGGTCCAACTGTAAACTGCAAAGCACCAAAAGGAAAACGTAAAGAGAGGATATATTACCAAATAATCACATTTATACTGTCGTGAGGTCCAACTGTAAACTGCAAAGCACCAAAAGGAAAACGTAAAGAGAGGATATATTACCAAATAATCACATTTATACTGTCGTGAGGTCCAACTGTAAACTGCAAAGCACCAAAAGGAAAACGTAAAGAGAGGACATATTACTAAGTAATCACATTTATACTGTCGTAAGGTCCAACTGTAAACTGCAAAGCACCAAAAGGAAAACGTAAAGAGAGGATATATTACCAAGTAATCACATTTATACTGTCGTAAGGTCCAACTGTAAACTGCAAAGCACCAAAAGGAAAACGTAAAGAGAGGATATATTACCAAGTAATCACATTTATACTGTCGTAAGGTCCAACTGTAAACTGCAAAGCACCAAAAGGAAAACGTAAAGAGAGGATATATTACCAAGTAATCACATTTATACTGTCGTAAGGTCCAACTGTAAACTGCAAAGCACCAAAAGGAAAACGTAAAGAGAGGATATATTACCAAGTAATCACATTTATACTGTCGTGAGGTCCAACTGTAAACTGCAAAGCACCAAAAGGAAAACGTAAAGAGAGGACATATTACTAAGTAATCACATTTATACTGTCGTAAGGTCCAACTGTAAACTGCAAAGCACCAAAAGGAAAACGTAAAGAGAGGATATATTACTAAGTAATCACATTTATACTGTCGTGAGGTCCAACTGTAAACTGCAAAGCACCAAAAGGAAAACGTAAAGAGAGGATATATTACTAAGTAATCACATTTATACTGTCGTAAGGTCCAACTGTAAACTGCAAAGCACCAAAAGGAAAACGTAAAGAGAGGATATATTACTAAGTAATCACATTTATACTGTCGTAAGGTCCAACTGTAAACTGCAAAGCACCAAAAGGAAAACGTAAAGAGAGGATATATTACCAAATAATCACATTTATACTGTCGTGAGGTCCAACTGTAAACTGCAAAGCACCAAAAGGAAAACGTAAAGAGAGGATATATTACCAAATAATCACATTTATACTGTCGTGAGGTCCAACTGTAAACTGCAAAGCACCAAAAGGAAAACGTAAAGAGAGGATATATTACCAAGTAATCACATTTATACTGTCGTAAGGTCCAACTGTAAACTGCAAAGCACCAAAAGGAAAACGTAAAGAGAGGACATATTACTAAGTAATCACATTTATACTGTCGTAAGGTCCAACTGTAAACTGCAAAGCACCAAAAGGAAAACGTAAAGAGAGGATATATTACAAAGTAATCACATTTATACTGTCGTAAGGTCCAACTGTAAACTGCAAAGCACCAAAAGGAAAACGTAAAGAGAGGATATATTACTAAGTAATCACATTTATACTGTCGTAAGGTCCAACTGTAAACTGCAAAGCACCAAAAGGAAAACGTAAAGAGAGGATATATTACCAAGTAATCACATTTATACTGTCGTGAGGTCCAACTGTAAACTGCAAAGCACCAAAAGGAAAACGTAAAGAGAGGATATATTACCAAGTAATCACATTTATACTGTCGTGAGGTCCAACTGTAAACTGCAAAGCACCAAAAGGAAAACGTAAAGAGAGGATATATTACTAAGTAATCACATTTATACTGTCGTAAGGTCCAACTGTAAACTGCAAAGCACCAAAAGGAAAACGTAAAGAGAGGATATATTACCAAGTAATCACATTTATACTGTCGTGAGGTCCAACTGTAAACTGCAAAGCACCAAAAGGAAAACGTAAAGAGAGGATATATTACCAAGTAATCACATTTATACTGTCGTGAGGTCCAACTGTAAACTGCAAAGCACCAAAAGGAAAACGTAAAGAGAGGATATATTACCAAGTAATCACATTTATACTGTCGTAAGGTCCAACTGTAAACTGCAAAGCACCAAAAGGAAAACGTAAAGAGAGGACATATTACCAAGTAATCACATTTATACTGTCGTAAGGTCCAACTGTAAACTGCAAAGCACCAAAAGGAAAACGTAAAGAGAGGATATATTACCAAGTAATCACATTTATACTGTCGTGAGGTCCAACTGTAAACTGCAAAGCACCAAAAGGAAAACGTAAAGAGAGGATATATTACTAAGTAATCACATTTATACTGTCGTAAGGTCCAACTGTAAACTGCAAAGCACCAAAAGGAAAACGTAAAGAGAGGATATATTACCAAATAATCACATTTATACTGTCGTGAGGTCCAACTGTAAACTGCAAAGCACCAAAAGGAAAACGTAAAGAGAGGATATATTACTAAGTAATCACATTTATACTGTCGTAAGGTCCAACTGTAAACTGCAAAGCACCAAAAGGAAAACGTAAAGAGAGGATATATTACTAAGTAATCACATTTATACTGTCGTAAGGTCCAACTGTAAACTGCAAAGCACCAAAAGGAAAACGTAAAGAGAGGATATATTACCAAATAATCACATTTATACTGTCGTGAGGTCCAACTGTAAACTGCAAAGCACCAAAAGGAAAACGTAAAGAGAGGATATATTACCAAATAATCACATTTATACTGTCGTAAGGTCCAACTGTAAACTGCAAAGCACCAAAAGGAAAACGTAAAGAGAGGATATATTACCAAGTAATCACATTTATACTGTCGTAAGGTCCAACTGTAAACTGCAAAGCACCAAAAGGAAAACGTAAAGAGAGGACATATTACCAAGTAATCACATTTATACTGTCGTAAGGTCCAACTGTAAACTGCAAAGCACCAAAAGGAAAACGTAAAGAGAGGATATATTACTAAGTAATCACATTTATACTGTCGTAAGGTCCAACTGTAAACTGCAAAGCACCAAAAGGAAAACGTAAAGAGAGGATATATTACTAAGTAATCACATTTATACTGTCGTAAGGTCCAACTGTAAACTGCAAAGCACCAAAAGGAAAACGTAAAGAGAGGATATATTACCAAGTAATCACATTTATACTGTCGTGAGGTCCAACTGTAAACTGCAAAGCACCAAAAGGAAAACGTAAAGAGAGGATATATTACTAAGTAATCACATTTATACTGTCGTAAGGTCCAACTGTAAACTGCAAAGCACCAAAAGGAAAACGTAAAGAGAGGATATATTACCAAGTAATCACATTTATACTGTCGTAAGGTCCAACTGTAAACTGCAAAGCACCAAAAGGAAAACGTAAAGAGAGGATATATTACCAAATAATCACATTTATACTGTCGTGAGGTCCAACTGTAAACTGCAAAGCACCAAAAGGAAAACGTAAAGAGAGGATATATTACCAAATAATCACATTTATACTGTCGTGAGGTCCAACTGTAAACTGCAAAGCACCAAAAGGAAAACGTAAAGAGAGGACATATTACTAAGTAATCACATTTATACTGTCGTAAGGTCCAACTGTAAACTGCAAAGCACCAAAAGGAAAACGTAAAGAGAGGATATATTACCAAGTAATCACATTTATACTGTCGTAAGGTCCAACTGTAAACTGCAAAGCACCAAAAGGAAAACGTAAAGAGAGGATATATTACCAAGTAATCACATTTATACTGTCGTAAGGTCCAACTGTAAACTGCAAAGCACCAAAAGGAAAACGTAAAGAGAGGATATATTACTAAGTAATCACATTTATACTGTCGTAAGGTCCAACTGTAAACTGCAAAGCACCAAAAGGAAAACGTAAAGAGAGGATATATTACCAAATAATCACATTTATACTGTCGTGAGGTCCAACTGTAAACTGCAAAGCACCAAAAGGAAAACGTAAAGAGAGGATATATTACTAAGTAATCACATTTATACTGTCGTAAGGTCCAACTGTAAACTGCAAAGCACCAAAAGGAAAACGTAAAGAGAGGATATATTACTAAGTAATCACATTTATACTGTCGTAAGGTCCAACTGTAAACTGCAAAGCACCAAAAGGAAAACGTAAAGAGAGGACATATTACCAAGTAATCACATTTATACTGTCGTAAGGTCCAACTGTAAACTGCAAAGCACCAAAAGGAAAACGTAAAGAGAGGATATATTACAAAGTAATCACATTTATACTGTCGTAAGGTCCAACTGTAAACTGCAAAGCACCAAAAGGAAAACGTAAAGAGAGGATATATTACTAAGTAATCACATTTATACTGTCGTAAGGTCCAACTGTAAACTGCAAAGCACCAAAAGGAAAACGTAAAGAGAGGATATATTACCAAATAATCACATTTATACTGTCGTGAGGTCCAACTGTAAACTGCAAAGCACCAAAAGGAAAACGTAAAGAGAGGATATATTACCAAATAATCACATTTATACTGTCGTAAGGTCCAACTGTAAACTGCAAAGCACCAAAAGGAAAACGTAAAGAGAGGACATATTACTAAGTAATCACATTTATACTGTCGTAAGGTCCAACTGTAAACTGCAAAGCACCAAAAGGAAAAGGTAAAGAGAGGATATATTACCAAGTAATCACATTTATACTGTCGTAAGGTCCAACTGTAAACTGCAAAGCACCAAAAGGAAAACGTAAAGAGAGGATATATTACCAAGTAATCACATTTATACTGTCGTAAGGTCCAACTGTAAACTGCAAAGCACCAAAAGGAAAACGTAAAGAGGATGATATATTACCAAGTAATCACATTTATACTGTCGTAAGGTCCAACTGTAAACTGCAAAGCACCAAAAGGAAAACGTAAAGAGAGGATATATTACCAAGTAATCACATTTATACTGTCGTGAGGTCCAACTGTAAACTGCAAAGCACCAAAAGGAAAACGTAAAGAGAGGACATATTACTAAGTAATCACATTTATACTGTCGTAAGGTCCAACTGTAAACTGCAAAGCACCAAAAGGAAAACGTAAAGAGAGGATATATTACTAAGTAATCACATTTATACTGTCGTGAGGTCCAACTGTAAACTGCAAAACACCAAAAGGAAAACGTAAAGAGAGGACATATTACTAAGTAATCACATTTATACTGTCGTAAGGTCCAACTGTAAACTGCAAAGCACCAAAAGGAAAACGTAAAGAGAGGATATATTACTAAGTAATCACATTTATACTGTCGTAAGGTCCAACTGTAAACTGCAAAGCACCAAAAGGAAAACGTAAAGAGAGGATATATTACCAAGTAATCACATTTATACTGTCGTAAGGTCCAACTGTAAACTGCAAAGCACCAAAAGGAAAACGTAAAGAGAGGATATATTACAAAGTAATCACATTTATACTGTCGTAAGGTCCAACTGTAAACTGCAAAGCACCAAAAGGAAAACGTAAAGAGAGGATATATTACCAAGTAATCACATTTATACTGTCGTGAGGTCCAACTGTAAACTGCAAAGCACCAAAAGGAAAACGTAAAGAGAGGATATATTACCAAGTAATCACATTTATACTGTCGTGAGGTCCAACTGTAAACTGCAAAGCACCAAAAGGAAAACGTAAAGAGAGGATATATTACCAAATAATCACATTTATACTGTCGTGAGGTCCAACTGTAAACTGCAAAGCACCAAAAGGAAAACGTAAAGAGAGGACATATTACTAAGTAATCACATTTATACTGTCGTAAGGTCCAACTGTAAACTGCAAAGCACCAAAAGGAAAACGTAAAGAGAGGATATATTACCAAGTAATCACATTTATACTGTCGTAAGGTCCAACTGTAAACTGCAAAGCACCAAAAGGAAAACGTAAAGAGAGGATATATTACCAAGTAATCACATTTATACTGTCGTAAGGTCCAACTGTAAACTGCAAAGCACCAAAAGGAAAACGTAAAGAGAGGATATATTACCAAGTAATCACATTTATACTGTCGTAAGGTCCAACTGTAAACTGCAAAGCACCAAAAGGAAAACGTAAAGAGAGGATATATTACCAAGTAATCACATTTATACTGTCGTAAGGTCCAACTGTAAACTGCAAAGCACCAAAAGGAAAACGTAAAGAGAGGATATATTACAAAGTAATCACATTTATACTGTCGTAAGGTCCAACTGTAAACTGCAAAGCACCAAAAGGAAAACGTAAAGAGAGGATATATTACTAAGTAATCACATTTATACTGTCGTAAGGTCCAACTGTAAACTGCAAAGCACCAAAAGGAAAACGTAAAGAGAGGATATATTACCAAATAATCACATTTATACTGTCGTGAGGTCCAACTGTAAACTGCAAAGCACCAAAAGGAAAACGTAAAGAGAGGATATATTACCAAATAATCACATTTATACTGTCGTGAGGTCCAACTGTAAACTGCAAAGCACCAAAAGGAAAACGTAAAGAGAGGATATATTACTAAGTAATCACATTTATACTGTCGTAAGGTCCAACTGTAAACTGCAAAGCACCAAAAGGAAAACGTAAAGAGAGGACATATTACCAAGTAATCACATTTATACTGTCGTAAGGTCCAACTGTAAACTGCAAAGCACCAAAAGGAAAACGTAAAGAGAGGATATATTACAAAGTAATCACATTTATACTGTCGTAAGGTCCAACTGTAAACTGCAAAGCACCAAAAGGAAAACGTAAAGAGAGGATATATTACTAAGTAATCACATTTATACTGTCGTAAGGTCCAACTGTAAATTGCAAAGCACCAAAAGGAAAACGTAAAGAGAGGATATATTACCAAATAACCACATTTATACTGTCGTGAGGTCCAACTGTAAACTGCAAAGCACCAAAAGGAAAACGTAAAGAGAGGATATATTACCAAATAATCACATTTATACTGTCGTGAGGTCCAACTGTAAACTGCAAAGCACCAAAAGGAAAACGTAAAGAGAGGACATATTACTAAGTAATCACATTTATACTGTCGTAAGGTCCAACTGTAAACTGCAAAGCACCAAAAGGAAAAGGTAAAGAGAGGATATATTACCAAGTAATCACATTTATACTGTCGTAAGGTCCAACTGTAAACTGCAAAGCACCAAAAGGAAAACGTAAAGAGAGGATATATTACCACGTAATCACATTTATACTGTCGTAAGGTTCAACTGTAAACTGCAAATCACCAAAAGGAAAACGTAAAGGGATGATATATTACCAAGTAATCACATTTATACTGTCGTAAGGTCCAACTGTAAACTGCAAAGCACCAAAAGGAAAACGTAAAGAGAGGACATATTACCAAGTAATCACATTTATACTGTCGTGAGGTCCAACTGTAAACTGCAAAACACCAAAAGGAAAACGTAAAGAGAGGACATATTACTAAGTAATCACATTTATACTGTCGTAAGGTCCAACTGTAAACTGCAAAGCACCAAAAGGAAAACGTAAAGAGAGGATATATTACTAAGTAATCACATTTATACTGTCGTGAGGTCCAACTGTAAACTGCAAAACACCAAAAGGAAAACGTAAAGAGAGGACATATTACTAAGTAATCACATTTATACTGTCGTAAGGTCCAACTGTAAACTGCAAAGCACCAAAAGGAAAACGTAAAGAGAGGAAATATTACTAAGTAATCACATTTATACTGTCGTAAGGTCCAACTGTAAATTGCAAAGCACCAAAAGGAAAACGTAAAGAGAGGATATATTACCACGTAATCACATTTATACTGTCGTAAGGTTCAACTGTAAACTGCAAAGCACCAAAAGGAAAACGTAAAGGGATGATATATTACCAAGTAATCACATTTATACTGTCGTAAGGTCCAACTGTAAACTGCAAAGCACCAAAAGGAAAACATAAAGAGAGGACATATTACCAAGTAATCACATTTATACTGTCGTGAGGTCCAACTGTAAACTGCAAAGCACCAAAAGGAAAACGTAAAGAGAGGATATATTACCAAGTAATCACATTTATACTGTCGTGAGGTCCAACTGTAAACTGCAAAGCACCAAAAGGAAAACGTAAAGAGAGGATATATTACCAAATAATCACATTTATACTGTCGTGAGGTCCAACTGTAAACTGCAAAGCACCAAAAGGAAAACGTAAAGAGAGGACATATTACTAAGTAATCACATTTATACTGTCGTAAGGTCCAACTGTAAACTGCAAAGCACCAAAAGGAAAACGTAAAGAGAGGATATATTACCAAGTAATCACATTTATACTGTCGTAAGGTCCAACTGTAAACTGCAAAGCACCAAAAGGAAAACGTAAAGAGAGGATATATTACCAAGTAATCACATTTATACTGTCGTAAGGTTCAACTGTAAACTGCAAATCACCAAAAGGAAAACGTAAAGGGATGATATATTACCAAGTAATCACATTTATACTGTCGTAAGGTCCAACTGTAAACTGCAAAGCACCAAAAGGAA
Source organism: Tachypleus tridentatus (assembly GCF_004210375.1). Lineage (NCBI taxonomy): Eukaryota > Metazoa > Arthropoda > Merostomata > Xiphosura > Limulidae > Tachypleus > Tachypleus tridentatus. Next base: position 9,275,814 of record NC_134825.1, on the reverse strand, counting down.
AACGTAAAGAGAGGACATATTACCAAGTAATCACATTTATACTGTCGTGAGGTCCAACTGTAAACTGCAAAACACCAAAAGGAAAACGTAAAGAGAGGACATATTACTAAGTAATCACATTTATACTGTCGTAAGGTCCAACTGTAAACTGCAAAGCACCAAAAGGAAAACGTAAAGAGAGGATATATTACTAAGTAATCACATTTATACTGTCGTGAGGTCCAACTGTAAACTGCAAAACACCAAAAGGAAAACGTAAAGAGAGGACATATTACTAAGTAATCACATTTATACTGTCGTAAGGTCCAACTGTAAACTGCAAAGCACCAAAAGGAAAACGTAAAGAGAGGATATATTACTAAGTAATCACATTTAAACTGTCGTAAGGTCCAACTGTAAACTGCAAAGCACCAAAAGGAAAACGTAAAGAGAGGTTATATTACCAAATAACCATATTTATACTGTCGTGAAGTCCAACTGTAAACTGCAAAGCACCAAAAGGAAAACGTAAAGAGAGGATATATTACCAAATAATCACATTTATACTGTCGTGAGGTCCAACTGTAAACTGCAAAGCACCAAAAGGAAAACGTAAAGAGAGGATATATTACCAAATAATCACATTTATACTGTCGTAAGGTCCAACTGTAAACTGCAAAGCACCAAAAGGAAAACGTAAAGAGAGGATATATTACAAAGTAATCACATTTATACTGTCGTAAGGTCCAACTGTAAACTGCAAAGCACCAAAAGGAAAACGTAAAGAGAGGATATATTACTAAGTAATCACATTTATACTGTCGTAAGGTCCAACTGTAAACTGCAAAGCACCAAAAGGAAAACGTAAAGAGAGGATATATTACCAAATAACCACATTTATACTGTCGTGAGGTCCAACTGTAAACTGCAAAGCACCAAAAGGAAAACGTAAAGAGAGGATATATTACAAAGTAATCACATTTATACTGTCGTAAGGTCCAACTGTAAACTGCAAAGCACCAAAAGGAAAACGTAAAGAGAGGATATATTACTAAGTAATCACATTTATACTGTCGTAAGGTCCAACTGTAAATTGCAAAGCACTAAAAGGAAAACGTAAAGAGAGGATATATTACCAAATAACCACATTTATACTGTCGTGAGGTCCAACTGTAAACTGCAAAGCACCAAAAGGAAAACGTAAAGAGAGGATATATTACCAAATAATCACATTTATACTGTCGTGAGGTCCAACTGTAAACTGCAAAGCACCAAAAGGAAAACGTAAAGAGAGGACATATTACTAAGTAATCACATTTATACTGTCGTAAGGTCCAACTGTAAACTGCAAAGCACCAAAAGGAAAACGTAAAGAGAGGACATATTACCAAGTAATCACATTTATACTGTCGTAAGGTCCAACTGTAAACTGCAAAGCACCAAAAGGAAAACGTAAAGAGAGGATATATTACAAAGTAATCACATTTATACTGTCGTAAGGTCCAACTGTAAACTGCAAAGCACCAAAAGGAAAACGTAAAGAGAGGATATATTACTAAGTAATCACATTTATACTGTCGTAAGGTCCAACTGTAAACTGCAAAGCACCAAAAGGAAAACGTAAAGAGAGGATATATTACCAAATAACCACATTTATACTGTCGTGAGGTCCAACTGTAAACTGCAAAGCACCAAAAGGAAAACGTAAAGAGAGGATATATTACCAAATAATCACATTTATACTGTCGTGAGGTCCAACTGTAAACTGCAAAGCACCAAAAGGAAAACGTAAAGAGAGGACATATTACTAAGTAATCACATTTATACTGTCGTAAGGTCCAACTGTAAACTGCAAAGCACCAAAGGAAAACGTAAAGAGAGGATATATTACCAAGTAATCACATTTATACTGTCGTAAGGTCCAACTGTAAACTGCAAAGCACCAAAAGGAAAACGTAAAGAGAGGATATATTACCACGTAATCACATTTATACTGTCGTAAGGTTCAACTGTAAACTGCAAATCACCAAAAGGAAAACGTAAAGGGATGATATATTACCAAGTAATCACATTTATACTGTCGTAAGGTCCAACTGTAAACTGCAAAGCACCAAAAGGAAAACGTAAAGAGAGGACATATTACCAAGTAATCACATTTATACTGTCGTGAGGTCCAACTGTAAACTGCAAAACACCAAAAGGAAAACGTAAAGAGAGGACATATTACTAAGTAATCACATTTATACTGTCGTAAGGTCCAACTGTAAACTGCAAAGCACCAAAAGGAAAACGTAAAGAGAGGATATATTACTAAGTAATCACATTTATACTGTCGTGAGGTCCAACTGTAAACTGCAAAACACCAAAAGGAAAACGTAAAGAGAGGACATATTACTAAGTAATCACATTTATACTGTCGTAAGGTCCAACTGTAAACTGCAAAGCACCAAAAGGAAAACGTAAAGAGAGGAAATATTACTAAGTAATCACATTTATACTGTCGTAAGGTCCAACTGTAAACTGCAAAGCACCAAAAGGAAAACGTAAAGAGAGGATATATTACCAAGTAATCACATTTATACTGTCGTAAGGTCCAACTGTAAACTGCAAAGCACCAAAAGGAAAACGTAAAGGGATGATATATTACCAAGTAATCACATTTATACTGTCGTAAGGTCCAACTGTAAACTGCAAAGCACCAAAAGGAAAACATAAAGAGAGGATATATTACCAAGTAATCACATTTATACTGTCGTGAGGTCCAACTGTAAACTGCAAAGCACCAAAAGGAAAACGTAAAGAGAGGATATATTACTAAGTAATCACATTTATACTGTCGTGAGGTCCAACTGTAAACTGCAAAGCACCAAAAGGAAAACGTAAAGAGAGGATATATTACCAAGTAATCACATTTATACTGTCGTGAGGTCCAACTGTAAACTGCAAAGCACCAAAAGGAAAACGTAAAGAGAGGATATATTACCAAGTAATCACATTTATACTGTCGTGAGGTCCAACTGTAAACTGCAAAGCACCAAAAGGAAAACGTAAAGAGAGGATATATTACCAAGTAATCACATTTATACTGTCGTAAGGTCCAACTGTAAACTGCAAAGCACCAAAAGGAAAACGTAAAGAGAGGATATATTACCACGTAATCACATTTATACTGTCGTGAGGTCCAACTGTAAACTGCAAAGCACCAAAAGGAAAACGTAAAGAGAGGATATATTACCAAGTAATCACATTTATACTGTCGTAAGGTCCAACTGTAAACTGCAAAGCACCAAAAGGAAAACGTAAAGAGAGGATATATTACCAAGTAATCACATTTATACTGTCGTGAGGTCCAACTGTAAACTGCAAAGCACCAAAAGGAAAACGTAAAGAGAGGATATATTACCAAGTAATCACATTTATACTGTCGTAAGGTCCAACTGTAAACTGCAAAGCACCAAAAGGAAAACGTAAAGAGAGGATATATTACCAAGTAATCACATTTATACTGTCGTGAGGTCCAACTGTAAACTGCAAAGCACCAAAAGGAAAACGTAAAGAGAGGATATATTACTAAGTAATCACATTTATACTGTCGTAAGGTCCAACTGTAAACTGCAAAGCACCAAAAGGAAAACGTAAAGAGAGGATATATTACCAAGTAATCACATTTATACTGTCGTGAGGTCCAACTGTAAACTGCAAAGCACCAAAAGGAAAACGTAAAGAGAGGATATATTACCAAGTAATCACATTTATACTGTCGTGAGGTCCAACTGTAAACTGCAAAGCACCAAAAGGAAAACGTAAAGAGAGGATATATTACCAAGTAATCACATTTATACTGTCGTAAGGTCCAACTGTAAACTGCAAAGCACCAAAAGGAAAACGTAAAGAGAGGATATATTACCAAGTAATCACATTTATACTGTCGTAAGGTCCAACTGTAAACTGCAAAGCACCAAAAGGAAAACGTAAAGAGAGGATATATTACCAAGTAATCACATTTATACTGTCGTGAGGTCCAACTGTAAACTGCAAAGCACCAAAAGGAAAACGTAAAGAGAGGATATATTACCAAGTAATCACATTTATACTGTCGTGAGGTCCAACTGTAAACTGCAAAGCACCAAAAGGAAAACGTAAAGAGAGGATATATTACCAAGTAATCACATTTATACTGTCGTGAGGTCCAACTGTAAACTGCAAAGCACCAAAAGGAAAACGTAAAGAGAGGATATATTACCAAGTAATCACATTTATACTGTCGTAAGGTCCAACTGTAAACTGCAAAGCACCAAAAGGAAAACGTAAAGAGAGGATATATTACCAAGTAATCACATTTATACTGTCGTGAGGTCCAACTGTAAACTGCAAAGCACCAAAAGGAAAACGTAAAGAGAGGATATATTACCAAGTAATCACATTTATACTGTCGTGAGGTCCAACTGTAAACTGCAAAGCACCAAAAGAAAAACGTAAAGAGAGGATATATTACCAAGTAATCACATTTATACTGTCGTAAGGTCCAACTGTAAACTGCAAAGCACCAAAAGGAAAACGTAAAGAGAGGATATATTACCAAGTAATCACATTTATACTGTCGTGAGGTCCAACTGTAAACTGCAAAGCACCAAAAGGAAAACGTAAAGAGAGGATATATTACCAAGTAATCACATTTATACTGTCGTAAGGTCCAACTGTAAACTGCAAAGCACCAAAAGGAAAACGTAAAGAGAGGATATATTACCAAATAATCACATTTATACTGTCGTGAGGTCCAACTGTAAACTGCAAAGCACCAAAAGGAAAACGTAAAGAGAGGATATATTACCAAGTAATCACATTTATACTGTCGTAAGGTCCAACTGTAAACTGCAAAGCACCAAAAGGAAAACGTAAAGAGAGGATATATTACCAAGTAATCACATTTATACTGTCGTAAGGTCCAACTGTAAACTACAAAGCACCAAAAGGAAAACGTAAAGAGAGGATATATTACCAAGTAATCACATTTATACTGTCGTAAGGTCCAACTGTAAACTGCAAAGCACCAAAAGGAAAACGTAAAGAGAGGATATATTACCAAGTAATCACATTTATACTGTCGTGAGGTCCAACTGTAAACTGCAAAGCACCAAAAGGAAAACGTAAAGAGAGGATATATTACCAAGTAATCACATTTATACTGTCGTGAGGTCCAACTGTAAACTGCAAAGCACCAAAAGGAAAACGTAAAGAGAGGATATATTACCAAGTAATCACATTTATACTGTCGTGAGGTCCAACTGTAAACTACAAAGCACCAAAAGGAAAACGTAAAGAGAGGATATATTACCAAGTAATCACATTTATACTGTCGTGAGGTCCAACTGTAAACTGCAAAGCACCAAAAGGAAAACGTAAAGAGAGGACATATTACCAAGTAATCACATTTATACTGTCGTGTTTCATTACAATGAAACTCTTGCTTATATGATACCGGAAAAAAACTTTTTTTACGCGATGTGCAACCCCTAACTTCGTGAAAATTTTATCCTGTGTGCATTAAGTTTTCAATAGGTGGTCACGAGTTTCTCGTTTTGCCTCCGTTTTCCGTCACGGATAACTTTATTTTCCTCCATTCTCAGGGTGCAGATATGACATCATGAATACGTCACACGTGGATCTAATGCACTGACGTGATATTACAACCATTATCATTATCACCTGGAATAACTTTATTGCATTCGTGTCTTCATAGAAACTTCGATGCGTCTTTAATGCGAGAACATAAATCCTGGGTTTATCTGTTGATTTATATGCTCGCTGAAGCTTTTCGTGCGGGTTTCATAGATTGTTTATTATCGGTTTTTCCAGGGTTGCCAAACTGAGTAAATAGGATTTTCTGAGCTAGTTATCATAATAGAAATTTATTAATAGTTGCATTAACTGTCTATCGTTTAAAATATTTCTACTTTTGTGAACAACATTAGGTATTTTTAAGAGGATACGAATGAGTGTTGGTAATCATATTATTGTTCACGCATTTGTTAAACCTAGTGTCTTGAAATTATCATGTCCCTCTTCTAAATAGTCCTTCACAGACATAATGGCGGGATTACCTTTACCTACTGATTTCACAACAATACAAGTTCTGTCCCTTAATAACGTCTGTGCTTGTTATATTGTACCCCCACTCTGCGGTTGGTGTTGTCCAATGTGTATACCTTACTGTGACTGACAATGTGTTTATAGATAAATATCTCCCAAACTTATTACTCGACAGTTCCAGTATAAACTTCTCTGTGATTGGTTAAAAAGCCATGAACTTCTCTGTGATTGGTCAAAAAGCCATGAACTTCTCTGTGATTGGTTAAAAGTCATGTACAACTGAGCTTCTCTCATATAGTGTGTGTGTAAAAAAACAAAGTCGAGGTGTTCTGTCTTTGTCTGTAGGTACATATGATGGTAGGTATGGTGTGTAAGGTGTTAAAGAAACCAAGAGCTCACACCTTTAGACTGTAAAGACATTTTTCTAAGACATTTGTTGCAATGACTTGGATCTGGTCGTTCTTAACGTTAATAGGCAGATCGTATTTATTAACTATGGTTTGTATTTTCTTGGATTTTTGTTTTCGTTTGTTATCTGCCCACAGCTTGTAACAAATTCCAATTTTTAATGTTAGTAGTCCTAAGATCTACCACTCAGTCACCTAGAGAGTATGTTCTTAGAGACAGTTCGTTTTGTTTTCTTAGCGCCAAACTATACAATAGGAAATCTACGTTATGCAGGGTATCCAACCACGGATTTTATAATTATAAGTCCGTAACGCACTGCTGACTCGGAGCAACGGGACAATAGTTTCGTCAGTTAGAGGTGTTGTAAAGTTGTCTTGTGTTATCTCTCACAAATGTCTTCTTTCTTCTTGCTTCCTCGATTATTATTAACGTTGGGTGTGTGACGTTAATTTGTTTTTGTTGTAGTTCTTGAAAACGTGTTCGACGTGGAAAGTGAGAATTCGTTACTCAAAAGAAGTGACAGGGTAGTTTGTTTGTTTTGAATTTCGCACAAAGCTACTCGAGGGCTATCTGCGCTAGCCGTCCCTAATTTAGTAGTAATAGACTACTAGGAGGGGATTTAGATGACGCCACCCACTGTAAACTATTGGGCTACTCTTTTACCAACGAGCAGTGGCATTGTCCGTCACATCATAATTCCCCACGGCTGAAAGAGTGAGCATATTTAGTGATGGGGATTCGAAACTACGATCCGCAGATGGCTAGTCAAGCATCCTAAGTCATGCTAAAAGCCCTGTTCAACGTTGTAAGTCCGTAAACTCACGGCTGACGCACCAGGGGTCATCTGTTTCGGAACCCAAAAATATTCTGACCGTTACCCTCAACAGCTTCCTCTCCAGACTAAAAGTAGAAGTAACAGTTACTCTTTTAAATCGGACAATCGATGTATATTAATAACATATTAATCCAGAAATACTGTAAAGATATCGATAAAGCAGTATTTCCAATATAGCTCTACTTGTTCAGTTGTTTAGACCGACACCATTAGGCTTAGAAATAATGGAATGTTAGAAACTACTGATACATTTGATATTTTAGAAACATATAATAACAACGTTATTTTATTTTGTTTGTAGAAGCACAGTATTTTATATTTGTAAACGGATTTTAAAAACACATTAATAAGTATTTTTTACTGGAAATACATGTTACAGGTTTAAACTATGAGTTAAAAGAAGAAAAACGCTAGGACTAAATTATTTTTTTTATGTGAAGTTTTAACCAATTACATAAAGAAGAAAGACTGGCTATATCTGAAGATGAAAACTAAAGAATTCACGAAAATACCTCAGTGAATTAATATATAACGTTTGTGAAGAACACTGGCGTGGAACCTAGAAGTTGTTTATTACTTGTTTAGAAGGAATTTTGGCATGACTAAGTGATTCTGAGTGAGTGGGACCTACAAATTTTGAGTGTCTAGACTTGACTTAACGTAGCCAGTTTGCGAATTCGTGGATGAGAAAATATTGTAATATAATATCAGTGAGTTAACTTAATTAGTTTGTGAGCGAGTCTGTTACCGCGTTATCAATCGATTATCTTCAACGGTGTGTAACATTCTTTCCCGAAGTGGACGCCATGTTTTTTCACATCAAACGTAACTGGAAAATAACACGTAACGGTACTACTAGACTAACATGTATACAACTTACAACGTTAAAAAATCAAATATACTGGAACAGATTTCTACGAGTTATCAACATGCTATGTAAATCATAATACAATACTTCTAACAACACTAACAGAAACACAACACCTTCGATTTAAATTAAGGAGTTATGTCGGAAGCCTCTCGGTTCCTGCATCTTACTTTCCTCAGGTGATTTCGTTATTACTTTTAAGATAAAATCTTAGTTTATGTTCTGGAAGAACCAGGGATTTGACAAGTTGTTTCTTAAATTAAGAAAACTACGTTAAACGAGTCGTTAAATTTGAATATTTGTGTTTCATCAGTTAACCTCTCGTTTTTCAGAGCGCTTCTGAGTTATATATCATGCTATACTGAATTAAGTTAAGTGTTCACAACTAATAATTTAGTATCAGTGGTAAGAATGACATTTGAAAACTGGCTACGTACCTGTTTTAATAGTCGCAGTGAAATTAAAAGCATTTTAAAGTTGTTTTTTTATCAAAAGCGTGGAAACAAAACACACAGAAAATAATGTGGCAAAAGATGAAAAAAAAATTAAAACCGAAACATGAATAAAAGATATAACCAAAAGTTATTTGAAAAAGCATGACAAAACTATCACAGAAAGGCGATGAAAATGTTTTGTTTGTTTTTAATGTCGCGCAAAGCTACACGAAGGCTATCTGCGCTAGCCGTCCCTCTTTGGCTACTATTTTACCAACGAATAGTGGGATTAACCGTAACAATAATTTTGCCCCCACGGCTAAAAGCACGAGCATGTTTGGTGTGACGAGAATTCGAACCCACGACCCTCGGATTACGACTCGAGCGCCTTAACCACCTGCCCATACCGGGCCCCATGAATGTGACCATAAATACGGACCGTTATAGAAACAAACTTGAAGAATGTTCCAAATAAAAAACGTGACTAGAGTGTTAAAGAATGGTCCACTTTAGCTGCAACAGATGCCACTTTCCAAACTGTATTATTACATGACATCTTACAACGGACTGTAAGACGGGGCTGCAACAAAAATCGTCAATTTCCACGACCCTAGTTCAATGAATATATAACATAACCATGGAAAACCAGGAACCATTTGATTCTTAAAGCTGGCACATGCACTCTTTACTTTTCAGGAAATCACTGACTCAAATTATAAGTCTTGAAAGCTATTGTCTTCTGATACTACATGCCGCAGTTCATTCCATAAGACTGTTACCCTGGACAAGGAATAAAACTGTCTATTGTTCGTCTTTTCCAAATATTAAACTTGTGTCCTCTTGTTTTATTATCCTCATAATATAGCACAAGTAAAAATTATATAACTATATAAGAAATATCGCGCGAAACACATTGGGCAGAACTTGAGACTATTTCCAATAGTCAGGGCGATGAACTAAGTTAACTTCGTCAGTGCTGACCCAACAAGTCAAGCTTAAGAAACTGGACAGTCAGTTCTTTCTAGTATCACGAACCTAGTCAGCGTGATGAATGAGTAAAAGAGAAACTCTGGTGAATATTGATGAAGATATGTAAAATCCGAAAGAAACTTGATGGACCCTAGATTCATTGGAAATTGTTGATTCATCACTTCAATTTAATTGTTACGAAACTGGAATCACCAAAACTGCTGATTGAACAAGTTCACCAAAATTTTATTATGGTCGAAAAGAGGATTCATTTTCTGAATAAGAACAAATAATATAAAATAATCACTTCAGTAAACACAATATAGAGTAAACAAGTGCAACACATTATCTATACCTTAAATGAATGAAAAGTAGGAAACAGAACAATTATTATACATGTAAAAACGGCTGGTATGGATAGAGAAAACTCTATGTAGAGGAGCGAACAACGTTTTGACCTTCTTCGGTTATCGTCAGGTTCACAAAGAAAGAAAGAGGTAACTGACTGGTAGCTGACCACATGTTTTAAGGCAGTTGTATAATAGAGTGTAGGAATGTAGAGAACGTGCTTATGTGTTGGATCATATTTGTTAATATAGGTATAAAGGTGTTCCTTTGTATTGGTTTATTTTGGGTTTGAGTTGCTGTATAAGTAAGGCTTCTTTAATTTTGCGTTTGGGACTCAGCACATGAAACAAAACAAAAACTCAACATACTAAGAAACCAAATAAACACAGCCATAAAACTATGCTCACCAGATAAAATTAACGATGAATTAGACAAAATAAAACAATACTTCATCAACATCAATAAGTTTCCTCCACAAATCGTAAAAACATTATACGCACACACCTAGAAAGAAAGAAAAATCAACCAACAAAAGTAAATATATCTCACGAATCAAAAAATCACGAAACCATATACTGCTGCATACCATATATTCCTGACATCAGCAAACAAATAACCAACATTTGGCAAAAACTAGTAATAAAATATGACATTCCAATTAATACCAAATTTATTCAAAAACCAGGCACAAAACTGAGGTCTATACTATGTAAAAACTACACTGACAAACACCACACTAACATTATTTATAAAATACAATGTGATAACTGTCACGACTTCTATATTGGAGAAACAAATAGAAAAATTGAAACCAGATTCAAAGAACATAAAAAGTCACCTTCACACGTTTTCGAACACTGCAAGTCAAGTAAACACAACATAACCATAGAAAACACTCAAATACTAAATAAAAAACAAACATAAACAAAATTAAAGCCTTACTTACACAACAACTCAAGTCCAAAATAAACCATTACAAAGGAACACCTTTAGACCTATATTAATAATCTAGCATCTAAACATGCCCTCTACATTCCTACACTCAATTACACAACCGCCTTCAAACATGTGGTCAGCTATCGGTCAGTTACCTCTTTCTTTTTTGTGAACCTGACGATGACCGAAGAAGGTCGAAACGTTGTTCACTCCTCTATTAGTGCTTTCTCTATCCATACCAGCTGTTTTTTACATATATAATTTTCTCTACAAGTGGGTTTTCTCGTCATCACGGATTAAGAAACAGAACATTATTTAAAGGAGTGAAAATTTGTTTCAGAAATTTGCATACATCTATACAATGGTTACGTGCGTATAGCCGTCTCTAATTCTGAACTGATAATCGTGAGGGAAGGCAGATAGTTAATAGCACCAACCAATGACTCTTGTTTAATTCTTATCGGATAGTCAATGTTATGATGCATCCACGATCCCAAAGTGCAGAGTGAGTGTGTGTGTCTTTTTGTGCCGACAAGTTGCGAACAGAGAATCATAGAATTAACAGTTCGGAATTGCTAACTGCTAGGCCACACCAAACCCGAACTGTAAAAAGCAGCATTAAAGTAGAGAACATGAACTACGTCAAAAACATACACATATTTGTTGTTATCGTTACGACTAAGAAAGAGGGCGTTGTACATGTTATTGAAATTGAAAAAGACAGAGGTTCTGTGTATAGAATGTGTGATAAAAATCACGACAGTATTGAGCCATAATCGAATAAAATTCAGCGATGAAAATGGTTACTGGTAGCCGAATTGCAGTGGGACAAGCCTGAATTTTAGTTTACAGAAACTAAGTAGCGCAAAAGAAAAATCTAAGTTCAGAACAGTGAAGACATTAATACCGCACACCAGTGAATAGCGACAAGCCACTGAGTCGACCAAATAACGCGCACGCCCTCTGAATAATAGCCAATGTTTAATTGTCAACAAATTATGTAATGACCACTTTAAAATTTATTTTTATCAGCATTGTTTAATACATATGAAAATAGGTACATAATTATTAAAATAAAAAAGGTGTCCGCGTACCACCTAAGACCATCTACTGTGCCACCATAGGTACTTGTGCATTGGGAAACACTGCCATACACTATTACTAACCTGTTATGATACGAAAATTAGAAATACAACCTGGAAAGAAAATGGCTCATCTGTTACACTTGCAACTAATGCTTACAGTGCTTATCCGCAAACTGCTGTATAGATACACGAGTGATCAACTCCATTCTTTGGAAATACTCTCTGGTTTACTATTACGTTAATATATTTTGAACTCACAAAAAGCAAGATTTAAAAATATATTACTTACTTTAAGAAGAAGGAAAATTAATTATTTTATTATTTTCATTTCAATTAATGTTTCTTCTATACTTTGGAAAGCAGTCATCTTCCCATAACTGTATGCAGGCAGTGAAGGGTCATATAGATGTGGAACGTTGTGGGCTTCAGAACCCACATCTCGCTCTCCTAATTTCTATTACTACATCTATTGCTACGCTTCTATTTCTTATGTGACACTGAAGAATGAAGTTTAAGACTGATAGACAGTGTATCCCCACCGCAATGTGGGTCCTACTTACGCAGTCACCTCCAAAGCCTAGGGTACATTTTATAATCCCACATTATAGCTTACACCCTGGGATCTTTTAAATTAGTGCATCGTTTTTGTTTCGGCTTGTTTTTTTAAGTTATAACAAACTAATATATAGTCCGTCAAAAATTACAGGGCAAGAACTGCCATTCCCACCTAATGAATGGTATACCTTCATCTCACATGTATAAGACAATTATAAAGAGGTTTCTTTTTATTTCATAATTTTGGTGATATAATAAATAGCTTAATTAAGTTTAAAACAGAGTCGATATTTTTAGTTTCATAATACATGTTAATACACTTGGCTCTAGGCAAGGTGATTCCACACTACGTCTTTAGACTTATTATAACAGCACTCATTATACTTACAACGTTTCACGGCCCCTTTCCTCACTAAAACTGTAATGGGCGAAGAGCAATCAAGAAATTGTATCTAGATAAATGCATTTTGGCTTTTACGATTCCTCCCATTTCGTGGTATCAAGCGTGACGTAACACACACTGGCTTTTATATATATACACATACACATGTATACTAGTTAGAGCACCTCTCTTCTGGACGGAAGTTATGTAAATTCATGATTAACGAAAAGTTAACTTAGGACACGAAGAATTGCTTTCCTTACATGTAATTGTTAAAAACAACAACAAAGCCCACACAAACTGCAAAACACAAAATGTGAAACCGCAAGTTTGTAACAACCTCCGCTTGGACCCAACAAAACATTCATGCCACATTTGGTGAAGATTGATCAACAAGGGGGCGAAGTTGTGGTAAAAACATACGTAAAAACGCTCACAAAAACAACAAAACCCAAAACTGGATATGTGTATGTACTCCTACATGGATCTATTGAACCACCGTACCATTTTTGGTAAAGATCCATCCATACCCTGCCCTCCAGTAGACTTCTACTACCAAAAACCGGGTTTCGATATCCGTGGTGGGCGTAGCACGGATAGCCCTTTTTGTAGTTTGTGCTTAATAGCAAACAACAGTTACCATTCATACTGTGTGAATATGTTACATGGTCAAACAATAAACATTACTATAATATTTACACAGATACATATCTGTGACACACAAACTGTGACCCACCCTCCCCAAGGAAGACACGTGACTAAGATTATAGGTGTATATAAATTATTATATGGTGCAGAAAAAAAATCAAAATCATTTTTTCATTCAAGTATTATTACTATTACGTAACGTTTCATATGAGAAAATAACATGTACAATTTACACATAAATATGATAAGGGAGATGGAATGTTACAAAACAAATGCTCATAAAGGGGAACACCGTAAGATGAGTGTGCGCACTATTGACCTTTACGATCTGTTTAAAAGCTTTACTGACCTACTTTCAGCTGTTACAATGACTATAAAACGTAAAGTACGTCGCTAAATTATTTCAAGTTTATTCGTTATACTGCTATTAAAAGCCTACTAAACACACGTACTTTGACTAGTGTAATGCTACTTTCACGGTATTTATGGCAGACATTAAATGAATCAAGAATTCTGTTCATGTTGATCTGATATATAGCACCACACAGGATCGTGTGACAAACCTAACCAAGGTTGTCTTCGTACACACCTTTTCACAACACACTCGTTGTTCCAACCGAATAATTCAGCTTTACTCGAATAATACGTATTTGAAATACGAGTACATTTTTCTTAATGTAAGCTAATCTGACGCGGACCTATTCCAAAGGAGGCGTGTGTAGACGTATGCCAGTAAAACAATGAGTGAGCATGCGCAAATGTAGTCATAATATTGAACTCGATCACTGAGGCAGCTGAACGTTTCTCACGTATTGTTGTAGTGTTTTCACTCATTCTCGTGTTACACAGTAAGCCTAACTAACTTCTGTGTACTTAATAATGGGTATAATATGCATACAGCTACTACAATGTTGTCATTTAATTACAGTCTTAATATAAAGATGATCAATTATGTTTGTGTAAGTCTAGGTGTGTTAGCATCCATCACTCAGGAGTTGACTGGCTTCATTACAGTATGGTAATTAGAAACTGTCTGATGAGATTTGTTCTGGTCATAAAGGACTTTAAACAGGGCGCATTGCCGCTTTTTTATATCCACCTGTGGCTGTGAATTTAATGACAACTACTTGATCAATTACTTAAGTAAGGGCCCGACATGGCCAGGTGGTTAAGGTACTCGACTCGTAATCTCAGGCTCGCGGGTTCGAATACCTGTCACACCAAACATGCTCACCCTTTCAGCCGTGGGGGTGTTATAATGTTACGACCAATCCCACTATTCGTTGGTAAAAGAGTAGCGCAAGAGTTGGCGGTGGGTGATGATGACTGGCTGCTAATCTTACACTGCTAAATTAGGGACGGCTAGCGCAGATAGTTCTCGTGTAGCATTACGCGAAATTCAAACAAACCAACAACTTTAGTAAATAATTTTACATAAAGCAGAATACGTGAAATTAGTATTCAACGAGGTCACTATGGATTTAATAACAAAATAAGGAAAAAGGACATTATATGACATTGTTATTTATACAACTTTTGCTTCTTTAGTGAGTATATACAGAAATCACATAAACCTGTGTAACGTTATATAGTCAAAAGTCACAGAATATCTACCCAAATATACGTTGCTTTATTTGTATTTCGCGCGTGCACTAGTTGAGTTGTCTACAATGAATAAAAGTGTTATAAGTGAAATGTTCGCTTCTTTTCGCCCTGAGCAAGATTTGCTAAGTTTGGTTGAGTTTATTTTTATGCTCAAAATTTATTACAAATTTAATATTCAATTTAGATGTATTAAAGTAAAGTATACATCTGTAATCCATACAAGGAACTAGAAACTTTATAGTAATAAAACACTGATGTCCGTGTTGCTCTCTCTGGTGTCTACAGTGCCAACGGAAAGAAACACTTACTATCGACGTCTTGGTCTAGAGACGTGTGATGTTGGGGAAATTTGTCGTCTTATAAGGAACTGATTATAAAATTATTCCATCACGTGATTTGTTCAGGTTCCTTTTCTGTAGTACATTGATTACTACACGTGCTATAAGACAGTTGCTATGGTATGTTTTTAGACACGTTAGAATGGAACAGAAAGCGTGAATGTGAAGCGAGTAAGGTAATGTTTTAAGAGACGATTTGGAAAAAAAACATATTTCCTACAAATATGATTGGTTTGATTTGTTTGTAATTAATCAATACCGGATGCAATGATTTTCCGCATCCTTCCTTCTTTAACCGACCCGGCAAGGCCAGGTGGTTAGGATGCTCGACTCGTAATCCAAGAGTCGCGGGTTCGATTCTTCGTCACACCAATCATGCTCGCTCTTTGATGGATGAAACACGAGTTCTATTTCAGTTTCATTTGTCTAGTATACAAGGTTTATTTGAGTGTAGAAAAAATAATGACAGGGTATCCATTAGAAGGACATATTCAAGGGCTTATTTCAGAGACTTTTGTGTTTTGCCCTATTTTCACGGCCAAACAACCTTAACACTGTGCACAAGTTTAATTTCTGGTTTCACCATAGATTTAGATCCTAATATTTGTTTCTGTTTACTCGTGGGTCGGGAAGAACCTATTGGTTAGCGTTCCGAGGGTATGAATATGAGATTACAAGATTCACAGCCTTTTATATGCAAAAACGGCTCGTTTGGTCTCGTCATCACTGATTAAGATTCACAGCCTGTTTCCACAATAAAATGGGCGTTTTTCTTCCAGACAAGAGTGGGTGGTGAGGTACTTACCACTACATGTCATCCCTCTGGTCGGGCAGCTGACAATTTCGGAAGGTTAGCACAAGTAACTATTCATTTCACTCAACTGTTAAGATTTAAATAAGAAAGTGGTATTCCTTCTCTTTTTGTTTGTTCTCAGTACTGTTTCTACTTCACAAAGTTACACATGAAATACTGTTTCCTTCTTGCTTTTATTAATAAGGTTACGTTTTTATCTCCGTGCTTGCACTGGATATTAAATCCTTCTTTACTTACGAGTCAAGGATGTTGTTGAAACAAAGAACGAATATGTAATCTATTCAGGTGTTTCTTTCACCAAGCTGTATTACAGAGACCTCTACGAAAACTTTTAAACTGAGATAAATCAAATAAAATGTTTATTATTATTACTATATGTTATGGAAACTGTTTGGTTTAATTTGTTCGCATATTCGCACAAAGTTACACAATATATGTTCCTAAATCTAAATATTATATCCCCATCTCGGACCTTCGGATCCGCAGTCCAGCATGTTAACTACTAGTCACACCTGGTTTATGGAAACTGTAAGCTAGATAATGCACGAAACATTTTAACAGGTTAGAACTAACCAAAAGTAGAAATCCAGTTTAGAAATTTTGATTTTTTACTCAAGTCGTGCAAAGAAAGAAAAATACAGTGATTCTTACTTTCGAGTGTTTCATATTTTCAATATCAAAGTTTCCACATTGGTACACCCAATCCTTCTTAGTAGTTGCTCCAAACATATTTCTCAGTCTTTTAACATATACAGCATAAAGATATACCTATTTCCGACAAAGAAACTATAAATCCAGCCAATAACAAGGGGTGTGACAGGAAGGTTCAACGAAAAACAAAAAACAAGAGTGGTAATCAATTTATGGGTTATTATTGTTATAAAGAATTTCGCCCCCCAGTGGCTCAGCGGTATGTCTGCGGATTTACAACGCTAAAAACCGGGTTTCGATACCCGTGGTGGGCAGAGCACAGATAGTCCATTGTTTAGCTTTGTGCTTAATTCAAAACAACAACAACAATAAAGAATTTCTTATCACAGCCATCTACCAACGTGGGTGAGAACTAAAAAAAAAAAAAACCCAGTACATAATATATGTTATTTAATGTACAAGTATAATCAGGACTATATATATAGTTCAATACAATTACCTTTAACTCATTTTATATTAGGTTTCTGCAAATAAAAAGCTTTAAAATACAATTAAAATGTTAAGAAACAGGTGCAGGAAACGAGATAAAATTTATGGAAGATTATACAACGTTTGTAGTTTATTATCTAATTGTTCTTACACTAAGACTCGCACTAGTCTCCTTTCCCTTCACACACATACAAATTGTAATTTTAAATTGTTCATTACGAAGATATAGTGCACATTTAAATGCTTTATTTTTTCATGTTATAATATCTGTGTATTAAGTATAAATTTTAGTTTGTTTGGAAGTTCGCGCAAAGCTACACGATGGCTATCTGCGCTAGCCGTCCCTAATTTAGCAGTGTAAGACTAAAGGGAAGGCAACTAGTCATCACCACCCACCACCATAGGATTGACCGTCACATTATAACGTTCCCACAGTTGAAAGGGCATGTTTGGTGTGACGAGGATTCGAACCCGAGACCCATGCCATTCACGTGACAGCTAAATCATCGATAATTCAATAATTTTTATGTTAAGAGAATCGAACTGACAAATTTAAACTTAAGTGTAGAACACTTGGTCCCCATTTTATATAACAAGATGGCTGTACATTGAAATAAACAGCATAACAGGTAGAATACAAGTTAAAGACATTGAATTTGATATTAACAACTCAGATGCTTTTCACAGTATAAAAAGTGAATTTCACCATATAATCTTGTCGATATGCAAATCAGCGGTTTCTTATCTTTTGTGTTACCAGGAATTTTCAACTTTTCCACATATTTAACTCTGTACGTAGCAATAGAAATGAAACGTTGGCTAAGTGACTAAATTATTTACGCACTACCTACCTGCTGAACTAGATCACTGCCCTTAAGCATCACGTACACTATCTTGTGAGAAATATTACTGAGATTCATATAGTTGGAGTACACTTAATGGCAGGTGTAATCATTTCCTAATAAATCTCAGAGACAGTTAATATCAACAATCTCTACAAGTTATCAACTTCAACTTGGTCCACTGACATCAACTTCTATCGAAAAGATATGCGATATGTTTTTTAATGGAGTGGCCAACAACTACAGAGCTCTATTACAAAAACATGGGCAGTCGATGCTTTTATTGTGTTTCTGGTAAATAAAGCTTGTTCTACATTTTGTAAAACTCTCTTCAGTCACTTTCTTCTCGTATAGTCAATCAGAGTCTAAGAAATTCATTTTAACTCCATAATACAATTTCTGTCGCACCTCAAGTTATTTATGGAACACATATTGTTACAAACAGAAAGTCAACATATTTCTTAAGTACCACAAATACAAAGTAGCATATCAATTAACATATGTGAGGGGGGGAATATTACATGCAATATATATGTAGCAACACAATAAAATTAATACTAATACAAAACTGAAATAAGATGAAAGAAAACATAAAACAGTCATAGCTAAAAACTACAGAAAGCTTAAGTACGTCATTGATTCTTAATACACGATGTATGAAATACAGGTGAACCTAATTGTCCTAGGATTTACTACACTCTAATCAATTACCACCCATAACGTCCAATATCAACAATTAGTAGCAACGTAAAAAATAAGACCATTCAACTGAAATATATGAAAAATACAAAACTTCCAATAAAAAACGCAACTGCTTACGCATGGTACATGCCTGTAACAAACTGTGACAACCGTTAGCTCTACTACAACATAGGTTACACATTCAACCATAAAGAGTACATGCCTGTTATAAACTGTGACGACATTAGCTCTTCTACAACATGGCTTACACATCCAACCATTAATAATACATGTCTCTTAGAAACTGTGACTACCGTTAGCTCATCTACAACATGTGTTACACATCCAATCAGTAATGGTACATGTCTGTTACACAGATGCCAACTATTTCAAATGACTGAGCATAATCATTGTAGACAGAGCCCTTTTACAGTTTTAGTCCTTTTAGATTTGCCAGAAACAAGACAATCTGGTGAACGAGATCTCTTTTTTTTCGAACTTGTGAACGATCACATTGGTGTTTCTATGCCGCTTAGAAAACGTGAAATACTCATCTACGCGAGCGCTGATTGGCTGACAAGCACTGATGACGTAACTATGGATTCCCCCACGTACCCAGTATGGAGAAGCACCGCATTCAAACTATTGGTAGACGTCGGAGATACAAATATAATTTATTATTTCAAGCACAAACATGACTATCGCAAGTAGCCATTTGGACTATGTCTTTTATTTATCATCAAAATGTATTTGTATCTCACTAGAAATTTTCTTTTCACCCCTTTCAAGACCTGGGGGGAACAATTTATCACTTTGTTGTATAGGCCTATCTAATATATCATAATTTGGGAGCTGCAACAAGTCGTAATATTTGTCTGTATGAGCGTATAGTAGAAATGTATACACCAAAATCGTAATGGCTGGCATCTCTGCTGTTACAAACTGTGACGAGATTACCTCTTCTACAACATGTTACACATTCAACCATTAATAGCACATAGCTGTTACAAACTGTGACTACTGTTAACTTTTCTACAGCAAGGGTTACATGTCGAGCCATTAATAGTACATGTATGTTACAAACTGTGACTACCATTAGCTCTTCTACAACATAGATCATACATACATCCAACCATTACTAGTGCATGCCTGTTACAAACTGTGACTACCGTTAGCTCTTCTATAACATGGGTTACACATCCAACTATTTAATAGTACATGCCTGTTAGAAACTGTGAATAGTGTTAGTTATTCTACAATTTATTTAAATACATAAGAACATGTATGAACATGAACATGTTTATCCTACCTGCAATTTGGTGGTGGATCAAGTGTAATTTCCGCCAGTTCTTTCTGGATCCTAGATTGTTGATACAAACTTAATGAAGTTCTGTGGCTTTTCAAAATAAATAAATTATTGCATTCTCTTACTGAAATAATTCTGATTTATACAATAAAAAATTTTGTTTTAACTAAAATATTGTTTATAAAATACTTGTACTTTGTTATTATTAAGTTTATACTGGAAATAACTATACTCTATTATCTACATTTTATTTTCGGTCAGTACCTATTAAATGGAAAGTTGAAATTGTTTTGAAAACCACCTATTGTTCCTACCACCAAGGTATCATGCTACTTAACACTAAAATCAGAAAAGCACTAAAACCAGACACTTGTCTGGTATTTCAACACTATGAGTAAACGTAGAGTAAGAATAACACCCACTGATCCAGTGCCACCTTTTAGAATTAGAGTTATTAACCACGCCAGATGTAAAAATAAACAGTGGGTGTGACTTGTGCATTAGAGCTAACTTAACGTCTTTACAACGATACAGAAACAGAAGCCTTAGAAGATTACAAGCCTTAGACAAGTAGGCCTAAGATTCTTAAATTACGTATCATTGAGAAAGGCTGTGAAAGATTACTTAGTAAAGCCTTATATTACTAGCACCGAATTATACGTGTCATTGTTGTTTACACGTAAATTATCCAGCACAAAACAGTCAACCTCATTTTAAAATTTTAATTATTATTTGACGGTAAAACTGTATCCACATTCTCACCTTTTAGCACTAGTGCTGAGAGCTTTTGACAATTTAGGATTTATTTTTTGTTCTTTTTGTTCAAATTCCCGATCTTGAACTGTTGAGGCAGCTAGTTGAGTGTCGTTTCCGCGGTCACTGCTTGTTGTTGCTCTTGAAGAACTTGGAAGCGAACGATCGGAAGACATTGTCTACACTTAATTTTGGATTTAAGATTTTAAGACGAAGACGGTTTTAATTCATTTAATTTATCATAAAAAAGAATAATCTTAATAAAAACAACGAAGATCGGAAAACACATCAAGATGTTTCAGTAGGCCATAAACACACGTACACAGGGTAAGAGTAAAACAACACCGCTCCAACGAAGAGCTACAAACGTTCTAACCTCGAATCATAAACGAGAAGCGTCACGCGCTAGAAATTCTGATTATGCGGCTGCCCTTTCAAGCTAGTTTGAAACGGCTAGGCTGATTAAAATAACAAACGACGTATTTTGTTCGAATTTAAACTTTGAAAATTTTAAATTACAGCGCTTCTGTTACTTTTCAAAGGTAAACATGAATACAACTTCAGAGATTTTAAATGTATGTTATCACATTAAAACACCACGCAAAGGCAGAAACCACTTCTTTTTTGCTAGTAGTGCAACGTTATTGAGTCACCGCTTGTCATGTGTTAAATTAATCATTGAAAAAAGTCTTTTACGTGAACCATAATACCGTAAACATCAAATGCTTTTAATAATAACTGTGTATTTACTGCTCCGTTTAATATATTTCTCCCGACCATTTGGAAATGAACTGTTAACCTAAACTGTTAAAAGTAAGGGCAAGGTTGGGTCACTAGAAGTTAGGTTGACGAGACACAAAAGGTAACTAGCTTGGTTGATGTACGTCAAAACTAGGTCATTAGCGCACGCGTTTTGTAGTGGGGTCGCAGGAACCCTGACTTACTTTACGACAAGCGGCGTTTTAAACATTCGTCTATACTAGAGTGTCGAATAAAAATATTATGTATAATTTTTTCCCCAGCTAGGTGTTCTGTTTAAAGGTTTTTGTTCCGATATCCCGTAGTTTGTGACGAAAAATTTATGTCGAGGCACCACAGGCACCAAGTTCACTGTTATGAGCAACAATCGTGAGACAATGTAAAGTAGGTTAATTTCCTTTGATACATGCATGTTATATTAATAAACGCAATACGCTTGGCTGACTATACTGAACAACAGAAAAAAATGGTTAATTTTTGATCCTAAAAGTGTTTTATTCCTCACAATGCAATCACTTAAATAATAGTTTGATAAACAGATATATTTCAACACAATTCTTGTATACTCCGTATGCTAGATGTCGATTTCAGATTTTTTTTTATAACCCACATCCAAAATACCTAAAAATTCTAATGACTTTCTTCGCAAATTACCTCGTCAGAAAATGTTTAAATAGATTTGTGATATCCAAATATTTATAAAAATAACCCTAGTATGGCTTGATGGTTACAGAATTAGTTTATGTTTTATTCTAGTAAAGCCACATCTGGCTACCTTCTGTGTCTACTGAGGGGATCCGAACTCCTGATTTCAGCGCTGTAAATCCGTAGACTTACCTCTGTCCTAGCGGGTGACATTAAGGCATTAGACTCCAAACCTTTGGGTTACGAGTTCGAATTCCGTCACCGCATACATTTGCTCTTTCAGTGTTTGGGACATTATTGGGGACAGTCAATACCCCTGTTTCGTTAAAGTAGTTCAACACTTGAGGGTGAAAAGCTTTGACTGCACTATCACTTGCAAATTATGGACTGCTCACGCAGCTAGTCTGCAAATAGTTTTGCGCAAAATCCAACCAACATAAAAATAATTAAAGTTCTTAATGTAGTCTTGTATGTTAGATTACATTAGAGAAACATGAAACGAAAGAAACATTATGTTCAAACCATTATCTTCTGGAAAGAGAGCCACAGTACACACTAAATATGTTAAGTTGACACACAAGCTGCCTGTTGAGAGTCACACTACACACTAAATATGTTAAGTTGACACACAAGCTGCCTGTTGAGAGCCACACTACACACTAAATATGTTAAGTTCACACACAAGCTGCCTGTTGAGAGCCACACTACACACTAAATATGTTAAGTTCACACACAAGCTGCCTGTTGAGAGCCACACTACACATTAAATATGGTAAGTTCAGACACAAGCTGCCTGTTGAGAGCCACACTACACACTAAATATGTTAAGTTCACACACAAGCTGCCTGTTGAGAGCCACACTACACACTAAATATGTTAAGTTCACACACAAGCTGCCTGTTGAGAGCCACACTACACACTAAATATGTTAAGTTCATACACAAGCTGCCTGTTGAGAGACACACTACACACTAAATATGTTAAGTTCATACACAAGCTGCCTGTTGAGAGACACACTACACACTAAATATGTTAAGTTCATACACAAGCTGCCTGTTGAGAGACACACTACACACTAAATATGTTAAGTTCATACACAAGCTGCCTGTTGAGAGACACACTACACACTAAATATGTTAAGTTCATACACAAGCTGCCTGTTGAGAGCCACACTACACACTAAATATGTTAAGTTCATACACAAGCTGCCTGTTGAGAGCCACACTACACACTAAATATGTTAAGTTCACACACAAGCTGCCTGTTGAGAGCCACACTACACACTAAATATGTTAAGTTCACACACAAGCTGCCTGTTGAGAGCCACACTACACATTAAATATGTTAAGTTCACACACAAGCTGCCTGTTGAGAGCCACACTACACACTAAATATGTTAAGTTCATACACAAGCTGCCTGTTGTATTTTTAATGTTTAAATTTAAACGATATTCTCAGGGGTTTGCTTTTTTTTGTATGAATTTCGCGCAAAACTACACGAGGACTATCTGCGCTAGCCGTCCCTAATTTAGCAGTGTAAGACTAGAAAGAAGGCATCTAGTGATCACCACTTACCGCCAGTTCTTGGTCTACTCTTTCACCAACGAATAGTTGGATCAACCGTCACATTATAAAGCTTTTATGTCTGAAATGGCGAGCATGTTTGGTGTGATGGTCATTCGAACCCGCGACCCTCGGATTACGAGTCGAGTGCCTTAACCACCTGGCCATGTCGGGATTTTTATCGTTATAAGGGACGTACTTTGTATTATCTTTACTACATAACCTAAAAGGACCTGCACGGTGTTAGGATATGTTACAACTGTGACATCAGAAGTAGAGTTATTTTTGTGAGAAAAAAAAAACCAGTAGTGTACTGAACTTCAAGATGGCCAAACGAACACAGAATGAGATAAGAATTTTAAAGACTGTGGCACATTGGACAGAAAAACCAGGAGAAAGTAACAGAATAATAAACAGTACAAAGAAGAATTATGAAAAATACAAGAAGTCAAAATTAAAAGATTGAAATTTATGAGTGGAATTACAGCAAGGAGACAAAATATTTAAAGATTTCTTTAAAAGTTAAAGAAAGACTAGGTTGATGAACCTACTGAGGATGCACTGAAAAATTATAACAACAAGACTGATATAAGACAAAAATACATCATTGAAGTAGATAAAGGTTGTGGTAAAGTAATTGAAGAACAAATGAAAATTTTATAAGAGCAAGTGTACGAGGTAAAACAAGAATACAGGTGACAGAATATAATACTTGGAAAATGATGCAGTAAACAGGAAGATCAAACCGTTCTTTGTTTGTTTTTTACATCCATCCAGGAATTCCAACCTGACACTTATTTTATCTACAGCTGATACCGCTAATGTAATTGTAGAATATTCCTGGACCACATCAGCCATAATGCTATTAAATTAACTTCTTGAATTTATCGGAACATTTCAACATTACTCTATGAAATATAACAGAAAGGTGCCATGAAAGGCATATCAGACTCAGTTCAAAATACTATTCAGAGTGAATCGGTGGAATAACAAATAACAAGCTACTCATCTTGCTGCTTAACCCTGTTAACACTGCTTGGGTCCATATGACCAATGTCGTCACCATTTGTACTCGTTACATACTACTAAATTTTAATATATTAAGTGAAAATCACAATATTTGGTAGTTTTTGCACACGAAACCAGATTTATGATGAAGTATATTTAATATTTTAACGGGAATTTCTGAAAGGGTTAAAGAACCAGCTTTAATGACATTAATTAACCTTCCAGCTGAGAACTGTAGCAAGTATCGAGCATCTACCTTATCCATTAGGTTTGTAAAGATCCGAGAAGGATGTATCTAAAGCTATGTCCTGGAATATTGTGTGGAAGAAAGAAAATAATTTTGTCAAACTTGTAGAAGATATGTGTGTGTGTGTGCTTTCTTATAGCACAGCTACATCAGGCTGTCTGCTGAGTCCACCGAGAGGAATCGAAACCCTGATTCTAGCGTTGTAAATCAGTAGACTTATCGCTATACCAACGGCGGACTTTCTAGAAGATGTTTAAAGGTTTGCCTAATTATTTTTACACAGATGTTCCGTATGAAATGATAGATTCAAATGTATGAAAGTAATTCACAGATGCCACAACAGATGAGGATGTTAGAGCAGGCTGAAATAAAGTATATGTATGTCTTTGAGGGAATCTCTCTAGAGGTATTGAAATTTGAGTCCAATATAGTTGCAGATGAACCAACTGAAGGCAACATCTAAATGTTACTTGACTATCAGAATGAATAGTATTAAACGTAATCTTACCATTATAATACTATACTAGAAGAGAAACTAGAAGGGTTAGTTATACAAGTAGTTACACAGACTAGAATAAATAAACCACAAGACAATTGGTGTATCTTAAAATGACATATTACAGGATTTGCAGATAATAATCTGTAGAGAAATGAAACATTTTCCAAAATATGTCAGAAAAATCAAGTTACTATAAATACAGGGAAACTGTCATTAGAGCTGCGATTGTGTGGAAGTAACATACAACACAGAGCTAAACAGCCATTAGAAAACAGAAATTAGCGATACGTATAAGCAAAATTCAACTGAAAATCTTCCAACTGCCTCAACTGGAATAAAAGTTAATAATTTAAACAAACCAGTCCGCGGATTTATTGATAGGAAGTTTTTCAGTATGTTGGTAAACATTGGTTTTACAGCTACAAGATTTTGACCTGATTTGGTGATAAAATGTGAAAAGTTACCTCTTAAAACGAAGAGAGAAAAACAACTGGCAAATGCAAAAATGAATGGGCATAAAGTTCCAGCTAGAAAAAAGTTTGAAATTATGCGTACGATGGTAAGCTTCTCTACAACATGTTATGCATATGTAATTGATATTGATTAAAAGTACATACAGGAAACTGATGTAATGTAGAGATATGGATGTGAGATTAAATTGATTTCAAATAGCTTTGTAGGCCTAACATGGTCAGGTGGTTAAGGTACTCGACTTGTAATCCGAGGGTCGCGAGTTCGAATCCTCATCACACCAAACATGCTCGCCATTTCAGTCGTGAGGGCGTTATAATGTGACGGTCAATCACACTATTCGTTGGTAAAAGAGTAGCCCAAAAGTTAGCGGTGGGTGGTGATGACTAGCTGCCTTGCCTCTAGTCTTACACTGCTAAATTAGAAACGGCTAGCGCAAATAGCCCTCGTGTAGCTTTGCGTAAAATTTAATTCAAATAGTTTCATATTCTATGACTAACGAATCCCTGTGTATTACATGACAATGACTATACCTGAGGTTGGACTTCTAGTGACAACAAGGAAGACAGTTACATCCAGTGACTGGAGTATAGTAGAATCAAATTTTCGAGTGTGGTTTGACATATTAGTGATGGAAGAACTCTTGTGGACCTGAAGAGTAAAAATGCCATCCTCAGGACCAAGACCTTGGCAAACTATAAACAGTTGGCAATTCTGGACGGAAATTTGTAAGAAGTGAAGCTCTAAAGTTTTACTTCCACATTAAGGTAGTCATACTTGAGGGAAAATGTGGGAAGTATAATGTCAAACAATGACAGCTTAGTACCTCACTTACAAAAGCTGCATAACCAGAGTTATGTTGGTCTTATAGCTTATCAGTGCCATAGATTATATTACTTGTTTACAGAATATTAAAATACATTCTCCAGTGGAGCTTATGACTTAGACCAAACAAATATCTCATTGATACGGCAGATGCAGCCCCAATACATCAGTTACCCAGGTGAGGTTCACTTGCAAAATAGGCTAGAGGTTCCAATGAGACAGTTGAAAGAACAAGAAGTAATAGAAGTAAGTATTAGTCCTTGGGAATCACCTATTACACTTGTGAAGAAGGATGGAATGCCAATGACTTGCTTGGACTATTTAAAAGAGAGTGAAGTTAGAAAAAAGGATGCCTACTGACAACTTAGTTATTCTTTCTGGATTAAAATATTGAAACTGACAAGTACAAGTTGACGAAACAACTAGAGAAAAGACAACTTTTGCAATAGAAAATGTTGTTGTTTTTTTGCTGTGCTGTGTTGTTACAGTTAGATTATGTAATGCATCTGCTACATTTTCATAAATAATGGAGTGTTTCCTCTCTAAACTACTCCAGAATGCCACTCTTATTTTTTGGATGACATATTATTTTTTGGATGACATAATTACACATGGGGAGATCCTCGAGAATGGTTATGATTGATTTAAGAAAATTCTGGATCAGATGAGGAAAGAGAACCTTAAGATGAACTCCAAGAAGTGAGAATTTTTCTATTAATAGATTAAATTACTGGGACAGTTAGCTGAGAGAGTGTTCTTACAGATACTGTTCAGAATTTCAACACCGAAAAATTTGTATTAACTAAGAGGATTTTCTTAATATCATCATATCGTAACAATTTTCTGACATAGTTTATCTTGTATACAAAACAACAATTCAACACACTGAAGAAGAAATTACCACAATTTATCTAAACAATAAAATGAAACTGACCATCCTAAGCTTGTATGTACTCATGTGCACAACGAATGGTTACATATCAAATTTTAAAGAATGCATAAAACAAAATATCAGAAAAACATTAGATCTCCACTCATTCGTATATACGTGTGTGAATAGTTAAGTGTTTCATCATGGTAACATTACAAAAGAACAATTAAGAAAACAAGCTTTACGAGGGTCTTCCCAGGAATCATCCGAGACATTTCTCACACTCGTCTTTCCTCCATCAGTAGACTCTTCAGATCCTCTGTTGTCTTTTAGTTGGCCGCCTCTAATTCTCTTATGTTATTTTGGAGTTTTCTTGAGGTCTCTCATAGTCTTAGAAAGTCTGTCCTGCAGAAACCAAACCTTCTTCATGTATCATGTTGCATGAGTTTGTCTCACCCCAGATGATCCTCTGTTTAATTGTATAGGGTTCGCACCTCTTTCTTCTACATAGCAATGTTCTTGCAATCATGGTTGTAGCTAGGTATCTGCTTTATTGTCAGGCAGTTGGTAATCACATTTAGCAGCTTGTTTGGGAGTTCTATTCTTATGAACCTCTGGCAAGTGCCTGATCATCTATTTCAGAAAGGTTTATTGTTCACAATGTTAGCAAAAGTTTATTCCAAGCTTCTACTTTCACGTCCGTTGATATGAAAACTCCTTATTGATAGAGAGAGCCAGCTTACACATTGAGTGGCTTGTGCTGAAAACCATGTTTTCCTGTGGTGTTAAACTTGTCATGGTCTTCTTAGAGCGTAGACGATCCTTAGAAAGCGTCTAGTGCTGGAAATGTCTATTTTAGTTTGGAATGTACTGCTCCCTTTGAAGATGCAAGCACATATGTCTACATCTCTTTGCGGTGGTGACACACCCTCCAATGAGATGTGTCACTAAACTCCAATATTAATTTGACTGCATCTCGGTCTTCAACAGTGTCATGATGGGCGAATATGGAGCCTGCTATGCAACTTGTAGGCTGCCATTCATATCATCTGTATCTCCATAATTAGAATGCCATTATTTTCTGCCCATTGTCAAAGACAATTGTTCAGACCCTCAAGATAGCAAGGCCAACCAACTCATAGATGTAACAAGTACTGCTATTTGGATATGTTGCCAAGCAACAAATCTTCATCAATGGATTCAGGTATTTTGTAGGTGAGACCAATCCTTGGTGTTAGACCTTAGCAGCTTTATTAACTATCTAAAAGACCGAGTTCAAAGGTAAATGGTTACCAAAGTCTAAATGGTCAAAGGCTTGGTTGCATCTGTAGCTTAATGGGGAGGTCATAACTCTTTCTTGTAACCTTAAACAAGGCACTGGCGAAATGATATGTCTACAATACAATGGGTATATTCACACCCATTCTTACTCTTAAAATATGTGTTTGAGGATTGTTTGTTTTTTCTTGAATTTCGTGCAAAACTACATGAGAGTCATCTGGATTGTGTCTGAAAACCTAAAGGACTTCTCAATCCCCTCACTCTTCAAAGTCTCCATCTGAACAGCTTTTTATGGCCATGATGCCTCCTGTTGTCCCTAATATCTGGTTGTCATAAAAACACCATTCAGTTTCAGTAGAAAGAAATAAGAACGAGATATTTTGGAGTCTGCACTGTAAAGCTGACTCGGGTCAGGTGTTCCTCATCTCTGTCTGTTAACTCTTGTCAATGCTTTAAATTTTGTACTCCTCATGACTCTCCTCCACTTACAAACTGTTTAACAGTTATGATGTCAGTTACATCTTTTTTACTCCATTTATAAAACTTACAGTCAATATTTTCATTTCTCAAAATTGTATTATTTAATGGAACAACATTAATAAATTATTAAGTAAATTAGTTTGCTTAATGAAAATATTTCAACGTGCCTCGTTGAGGATAACCCTATTATAATAAAATAAAAAGCTATGTGTGTCATGTATATAGACCTTTTATGATACTTAAGCCATTATTCATTTTTATGCTCTCTTAACAATTCAATTAACTCATGGTTGTTTCAACTTAATCAAAATAAAACATTTTTGGATTATGCTTGTGAGAAACATCACATAAAACTATCAGAACTGGAGGCCAAACTGTGTTCTTGCTCTCTACTATTACTTCGATGAAAATTCACAATGTTACTGAACATATCAATAAATATTCTCTCGGCATTAACGAATATGACAAATAGATCATTTTTTAATAACATGCTTCAGGTTATTTTGTCAAGTCAACCTCTTATTTATTACTTCTTAATATCAAGATCAAGTGTTTTGTCTAAAAGTTCTCTGTTTTCCTTCATCTCTCGTTATTATTATATATTACTATTCCCTCTCTCTTGTGATTGCCTCACGTGTTAATTTGTTTAAATAACATTTATGAAGATGTTACTACACACTTGTGTTTATTAACATGTGATCATTGCTATATAAATATTGTTAGATTTGCTATTGTATATTCATTTTATTATCGAGGTTTGTATCAATTAAACATAATTTCGAAATGTGTGTAACATATATTGTTCAGTGTCTATTGCGAAATCCCCGACTATTCACTAAAGTTGTAGAAGATACTAGAGTGTAAGAATCACCAATGTATTACGTGTTTATGTAAGTACTAATGTATTGCTACCAACCGAAATTTTCGAGAATCTTACTTAACGATTATAAAAGGTAGCCATCGCAAGACGCGGAGAAACAGTATATATTGTTGGTTTGCTATATTGTTTGTTTGTTTGGAAATTTCGCACAAAGCTACTCGAGAGCTATCTGTGCTAGCCGTCCCTAATTTAGCAGTGTAAGA
Source organism: Tachypleus tridentatus (assembly GCF_004210375.1). Lineage (NCBI taxonomy): Eukaryota > Metazoa > Arthropoda > Merostomata > Xiphosura > Limulidae > Tachypleus > Tachypleus tridentatus. Next base: position 9,245,066 of record NC_134825.1, on the reverse strand, counting down.
CTAGAGGGAAGGCAGCTAGTCATCACCACCCACCGCCAACTCTTGGGCTACTCTTTACCAACGAATAGTGGGATTGACCGTCACATTATACACCCCCACGGCTGGGAGGGCGAGCATGTTTAGCGCGACGCGGGCGCGAACCCGTGACCCTCGGATTACGAGTCGCACGCCTTACGCGCTAGGCCATGCCGGGCCGGTTTGCTATAAACGCAGAAGATGTAACTGCGATTTACACTTATTAATCGAGAAACTACAGATACTTGACAAGGAACGTTTATATATTTTGAACACAACAAAACGTTTAACTTCAGCTTATTAACTTCGAACGATAGTACTTCTACAAAGTCACTGAACAACTTCAGCTGTGAAAGACTTTTGTGTGAAGAGCTAGCTAGCTCTTCGTTAAGTGAATTGTACTCAGAATTAATTCGCTCGGATCGGAAAGAAGATTGAGTACTGTTTGTAAATCGGTGGGTGGTGATGACTAGCTGCCTTCCCTCTAGTCTTACACTGCTAAATTAGGGACGGCTAGCACAGATAGCCCTCGAGTAACTTGTGCGAAATTCCCAAACAAACAAACAAACAAATAAATTGTAATATTATTTGCAAGTTAAAATATATTTGTAAAAAGGAAGAAAGCTATGAGTGTCAATCTTGTGAATCATAAATTTTATCCATCTCTACATTTAATTAATTAATTATCTTCTAAGTCAAAATTAAAATCTAATTCAGTTTCAGGTTATTTGAAATTGTAATAGGTAATGGAATAAATTGGAGGGTCGTCCGAATAAATTATGATATTTAACAATATACTGACACCACACACTATCAAGTAATTTAGTATCTACTTTGTGGCATGTTGCAGCTATGGTTAATAGTTTCATATTCTTCGCGGTATCCTGGATCAGGAAATTCAATGAACCGGTAGGGTCTCATTTTGTGGAAAGATAGTTCATCCACATTTTTGTGCAGAATGACTGGGCAATGATTACGACAACAATATACTTTTACAATATTGTTATGCAATATACTATCATCCCACCAGATTTTTAAAGTTTATCGCTCATTTCAGAACCTCCTGGCACATATGTAGTGACTGAAGTGCTTTACAGAGACAATTGCAATAAACAATGTTTTCTTTATTGTACAGTACCTGAATTTGAGAACTGTGTGCATACATCAATAAATGTTCCATTCTATTCTACACCTACAACAGTACTGCTCTGTTACTGGGATCAATATCAAAGATAAACGTACAGAAATGATAAAGTGGAACAAAAACCAAAACATCATCAACATGAAATAGGCATCTTCCTCATTCCAGAGTGTAAGATCCATCAGGCTCTCTAGGGTTTGCAGATATTTCAGAAAACAGATCACATAATGCAGTATAAGATATCACCCATGCTAAAAACAGCTTAGGCTCTGCTTTCGTATTTCAATTTGATTTGCCAATATCTAAGCCACAGGAGCCTATCAATGTCTGCTTGTGGTAACATACTTACCTGTGAGAAATCTATACATAACCTTAATGTACTTCCTTTATTTTCGACAGTAACTACTCTAGACGACCAAACACTATAAATACTGTATGATGTTCTTTTAACATCCATAGTATTTCAGTGTTTGTAACCTTTCTAGTGCTTCATGGAAGTTGGTGCAGTGATTAATTTATAGGATGTACACCAATGTGGCTGTAGGATGCTGAATTACAGTTTCTCAATCAAGTTAGCTATCTGATCCCACAAATACATCAGCATATTCAACTAACGAGTGACTGAGCCACTGTCAATGCATTTGGTCTAGAGTGTAAGCACGCTCTTCAACCACTGCCCTCATTTGTATCAGTAGCCCTGTATTTGCTTTCAGTCACAGTGAAACAGACGTGGTCCTAGTTCCACCACTGGTATTGATCATTTTCACTTTACTCACTGTGCCAAAGAATGTTCCAGTATCCTGCTGGACAAGCTGTCATCCATAATTGCAAAACAATGTTGGAACATCTTTTATTGGGTGGATCATTGCCCAAGCTAGTGTTTGGTGCTTCTTTGGAGATTAAACATTTTATCTCGTGTGTGGAATCTATTACTTCTTTACTGATGCACTGAATCTTTTCTGAATTAGACCACAGAACACTTGTTTATAAATGAGATACTATTTTTCCCCTTGCTACATATACCTGTGTGGTCCCATATTCCTAAGTTTGACCTTGGCAACACTGGGCGACTTTCTCTCAGAAAAAAACAATTAAAAAACTGCAACACATTCATCCTTAGGATGTCTATTCTGGATCAAAGATCAGAAATTACCACTTTTGTACTGTAGGCAAAACTTCCTAGACTAAGCCAGAGATTACCTTTTCTGACATCTATTCGATCGACATTTGCTAGAATGAAATCTGGATTCAATGACCATAGTTATGGTTTCACTAGATGAGCTTGGATTATCACAAAGTGTAATGGGGTTCTTACTTCTGTAATGTTCACCATGAATATAGTTTTTATCATTAAAGCCTTATAGGAATGTACCAGCCCCCATTCAGCCCTGACTGAGCCGAGTTCACCATTAGACTCCTTGGCAAAAGTCAACTTCTGTGCAACCTCAAGTAAGTGACCAAGACAAATTTGAAATTCACTAGTTTTCTGAGACACCTACCACAGTGTCCACCACTTGTCATCGATCATCTTGGATCTACAAAGGTGAAAAAATGATGCCAATGTCTTTGCCAATTTTGCTGCTTGGCAAATTGAGGATTCTAGAGATTAGAAGATACCTGATAAGCTGATTGGAACCAATGACCCTTCCATCCTAGTCATACAATTTCTCTGGCAGTACTCTACTTACTCTTTGTTTTTCACCTCTCAACTAAGGTTCAGATGGGTCCATTGGATGTGATTGCACTGGGAGGGACGGCATAGACCAGCACAAGCACTGAAAGTCAGTATTGTTTCACATTTCAATCCTGTGGAAGTGACTGTTGGAATCCCTTTGACTGGTTTTCACGCACCTTAATAGGGGCTTCTGTGTTGCACACTATGACTATGAATTTGTATTAGCAGAAGCTATTGCAGGTTTATCTTTTCTTGTAGCCAGCTTAAAATTATCACTTCTAAACATGTTACAATATATATAGTCTCAATGAGAATTAAAATTTCTCTCAATCCATTTCAGCGTATTTTGTTGGTTCAACTGTATTTGGAGAATGTGAGAAAAACATTATTTTAAAATCATTGCATTTTAGTTCTGCAGAGACCAATCTTGCCACAGTGAAAGCTGTAGGACTAAAAACAACTATTAAATTATCAACTGTAGTCTCTCAGCACAAGTACATGCACTGTATTTTTCTTATTTTTTGATGTAAATAAATATTGTGTTGCTTTTCTCAAACTTCTTCCGTCGGTTTTTAATTACAAATTAAAGTTCAATCACATTTCAAATACAGAATTCTCCACAAATCTCCTGGTAAGCCCTCCTGTTATGAGCAGATCTATCTGAGTTTGTGCCAGAAATCAGTTTCGTCTAAAAATGCCACACGTAGATAGGAAAGAGGAATTTTGATGCTGTGATAACAACATTTATTGTGGAGTTTGTTTAAATGAAGTGTGTACTTCCCCTAGCTCTATCTCTTCTGTTTAACAAGATCAGGGCCCAGAATGGCCAGGTGATTAAGGCACTTGACTCGTAATCCGAGGGTCGCGTGTTCGAGTCCCCGTCGCACCAAACATAATCGCCCTTTCAGCCGTGGGGGCATTATAATGTGACGGTTAATCCCACTATTCGTTGGTAAAAGAGTTGGCGGTTGGTGGTGATGACTAGATGCCTTCCCTACCCGCGACCGTCGGATTACGAGTCGAGCGCCTCAACCACCTGGTCACGCCGAGACAGAATAATTAGTATTTACGGCGTTTTTATTATAGCAAAGCCATAATGAGCACTCTGCTGTGTCTACCGAGGGGAATTGAAACCCTGATTTTAACAGGGTACATACGAAAACTAACTGCTGTCCCAATGGGGGACGACAAATTAGTAATACAGACCTAATGTAAAAAACCAAAAAAAACCTCATACATCACAAAATGTAGTTGATTTAAAACCTCATTTCTGTCCAACTTATTTTGTACTTATTATGCTAAATTAAAAAAAAACCTTATACATCACACTATGTAGTTGAATTAAAACCTCATTTCTGTCCAACTTATTTTGTCATTATTATGCTAAATTAAAAAATAACTTTATACATCACACTATGTAGTTGATTTAAAACCTCATTTCTGTCCAACTTATTTTGTACTTATTATGCTAAATTAAAAAAACGAAAAACCTTTTACATCACACTATGTAGTTGAATTAAAATTTCATTTCTGTCCAACTTATTTTGTATTTATTATGCTAAATTAAAAAAAAAACCTTATACATCACACTATGTAGTTGAATTAAAACCTCATTTCTGTCCAACTTATTTTGTACTTATTATGCTAAATTAAAAAAAAAACCTTATACATAACACTATGTAGTTGATTTAAAACCTCATTTCTGTCCAACTTATTTTGTACTTATTATGTTAAATTTAAAAAAAACCTTATACATAACACTATGTAGTTGAATTAAAACCTCATTTCTGTCCAACTTATTTTGTATTTATTATGTTAAATTAAAAAAAAACCTTATACATAACACTATGTAGTTGAATTAAAACCTCATTTCTGTCCAACTTATTTTGTATTTATTATGCTAAATTAAAAAAACGAAAAACCTTATACATCACACTACGTAGTTGAATCAAAATCTCATTTCTGTTCAACTTATTTGGTACATATTATGCTAAATTTTAGTGTATTTAATAGATTTTTGACATACATACTTATGTTTTACACTCCTTACTGTATGTGTTATTAAAATCTGTTGTGTTTTTTCTTGTATGTAAATTATGTTCTTAATTTTCTTGTTTTGTCCTTTCTGAAAATAAAAACAAATATGAGAAATTGTGCGTCTGTTTCTTAACATTGTAAAGTGCAATAAAAATACATGAAGATACAAACACTGAAGAGAAAAACATTGTTGAAAAATTCAAGCAATATGAAAATAGATGTGGATGGAGAGTCCAGCCCCCCTTGACTTCCTTCATGTAACCCTATATCAAGTTCGTTGTTGATTGACAAAGAAATGTGGTAATGAATATGAAACACACACACACACACACACATTTTTTTATCAAGATTATTCTGTTCTTTAACCACAGTATAATTGTAAAAGTTGCCTATATTCTCTATTATTTTAATTTGTACATAGTATCACACACATTAATCAAGGAATATTTATCTAAACAGAAGTTCCATGAATGCTATGTTATGGAGTATAGATTTGCTTCACTCTGAACTCTATGTTTGTCAAAAAGAAAGAGTTGATACACAAAAATGTACAATACAGCAGTCTTTATTTATAACATCAACGACTCAAAACAAAATAATGCCAAGTGATTGTTATCTGAATGTGGAACTAGAGACAGAGGCAGTAACAGATAATCGTTATTACATTTTAGCTTTCTCAATGGTGAATCTCATTGTTTAGCAAGAGGTCTTTGTCTTGGTTATACAATAGTCAGGCTTCCATACATCCATCTGGCTGTCTACTCTAGACAGTGGCACTTTAAAACCATGATCTGCTTCAGTGTGATGTTCACTCTTGGTCAGGAAACTAATCGGCAGCTACTTCTTCTCCACCCACAGTCATGGAGTCTTGACAGGATTAGTTGATATAAACACCTTCATGCTGATGGTTTTACTGCTACCATTGTAAATTTCACAGCCAGTAGACTGGTAGTGGATGCTACAATTATCACTACTCCTGGAATTGTGGTGGTGGTGGTGATGGTTGGTTGAGCCTCCAGTTTCTTTGTTAATTATTAAGCATACTAAGGTTCCAGAAAGATCCTATTGGAAGTACACACACACATTGAATGATGCTTGATTTTTAATTTTTTTTACAAAGCAATCTCAACGGGACATTTGTAATTTTCCTTGCCAAACACTTAACTTACTTTGAATTCACTCTCGAGTCTTGTCTACAGTGACATCAGATCAAGCTTCCTGGCTGGCACACTGGGCATCAAAGTTTGAGAGAACTCTTACTCCTTGGCTCTTCCTTATAGATGGTGATGGTGGCTAATAATTTCTGGTATTCTGAAGATTTTATAGATAGTTTATCAGTGATCTCAACTAAACTCTGCATGCATGATGCATCAGCTAAAAATATCCAAATGTCACTGTGATGAAATAAGGCTAATTTCTGGAGATTGGTAAGACAAGTAACTTTGATATTTCACCAAAATTATGGTTACTTTCCTTTTCTTGCAGATTTTGAGTGTTTGATAGATTGTAACTTCAATTGAGAATACTGCTCACACTTGGATAAATGATAAACAAAATAGCCAAAAGGATCAATAACTTACTCTTAAATACAAGTCAAGATTCAAAATGCCAGGACAAAGAATTCTCCTTGGTCCAAGCTGTAATGACCTGGTTACAAACATATTCTGCTGTAAAATATCTCTTAGGAGGAGCATATGAAACAAAAACTAAACTGGCAGTCAAGTTGTGTGACTACTGGTTTACACATACACATCTATATCTTACATGTAGAATACAAAATCTACTTCATGTGGACAGCTTGGCTGACATGAGTATTCTCTGGTCTCACACTTGACCTGTCTCTAAAGGCAATGGTCTACAACAATGGAAAGACCCAAGAATGCTTGTGTCAACCAAACTGCCCACATATGGTTGTTATATGAAAGAAAGCCCATACATAGTGGGAAAAAAAATGGAAGAATATGACTACAGAGTTAGAGCCCATAGTAGTGTCCAAATAGATAAAACACTCTGCAAACACAAAACCTAATTTTTCTCAACCATGGAAATTCAACACCAATATCTTGTGATAATCAAGAAACTGTCATAAAATAATATCCATACATTCTTGTCAGACAAAAACCACCCAAGAGCTCAGAAAGTGAGGGTCACAAACACCAGAACAATTATAGCCTTCCAGACTAAACAAGTGTCCTGACTAGTGTAATAATGAGTAGTAATCACAAAATGTAGTTCACACATTTCTTCAAATTGCCACTCAAAAGTTTATAAAGTTAAGGTTGCAACACTGTATGTCTTTGGTTTCTTCACCAAATAACCCTTCTAGCTTCTGATAATTAAGTGTACACATTGTATGATGAATATCACTTGATATGCTTGGAAATCAAGGATCAACACATTCTTTCAGTCAATAGCTATTTAATTGTAGCTATAATCATAGAGATCAACATTAACATATCAACTAATAATAACAGCCTTCCAGCACCTAATCAGATACTTCATCAAACAAAGTCAGATAAGTATTCTTAAAATTCTCATCTTCATCCATTGAATCTGAAATAGCATTATCATCTTTCTCTGACTCATCAGCTCTAAACTAATAATTCTTGGTCAAACCAGAGCATGAGAGGTTCAACTGAAATACAATGTTTCAATTTAGTAAAGTGCTGTATGCACTTTATTATAACTCTTGAATGCTGTATATAGTGTGGCAATGGACCAACTTGTCAGGATACTAGGTAAACACTTTTCCCAATGGAACCAAGCAGCTTCCATGCCATTGTTATGTGCTAACAGCAAACTCAATCTCCATGCTGAATGATCCATTCCTTGACTGCTTTTCACAGCACTCATTTGCATTACCCACTGCAGGTTTTATCTACTCCATATACACTTATGGGCACTGTGGCACTTCTGCAACAGATGGTAAAATATACAACATCTATGAGAAGCATAATTTTACACACAAAAATAGCATGTTTATTAGTAAACATCCAATCAACCATTATACATGACAGATATTTACCCAAACTAGTTTGGACAGAATTAAAATTTTGCAAGCATGTGCTTGACAGTGTGCATTACCTGTTCTACTGATCCACCCGATTAGGGATAATAGCACACCAATTAAAGCACATTTTAATGACAGGAACGTGTGCTTGCACTTCTTGATCTACCTAAAATGAACATTGATTCTAATGAAAGTAGACATAGGAACAGTGATTTTGTAAAAGTTATTCATGAAATAACAGTAATATGATGCAATCCCAAGGCAACTTTCAACATCTCGTTATAGGTTCCAGCCAGTCTCATACCCATTCAGCCTCTGCAGGGTTAGCCAAGATGGTGCCTCTTTCTACTATGTTGTTGGTAAATTATACTGTTGTGTGCTTTAGGTTTTATCCTGACATTCTTATCCATTACAGAACCATGGATAGGTTCATATATATGTAAAAATAGCTGGTTTGGGTTGAAAAACCAGCTGTTTTTACATATATATTTCTCTACAAGTGGGCTTTTCTCATCATCACTGATCATGGACAGGTTCATAGCAGCAGTCTCAAACAAATGGTCAAGCACTGGAACATTATCCATACAGACAAATCATCTCATTTATCGCAGCCTCTTAAGCATTAGCTCCATCAGTCTCTTGAAAGAGGCCAGATCATTACACAGGCCAAATGGCATGACTAGGAACTATCTCAAGTGCTGAAAGCAGTTTTGACCCTGCTCTCATTATCCAATTACATTTCAGAGAATCTGGAAGCCAGGTCAAGAGGGCTTAACCTTTGGGCACCTTCCTGCATATGCAAGTATTTGTATGTTTGTTGCAACAAAAAGGCATTCAACAACATTATAACATTCACCCAGTGGAAGTAGACAGATTAATTTAAAAAAACATAATTATGTTGCATGACAACATCCTCTGTTATCTGTTGCATCTTTGTACTGGCTATATCCACAATACTCATTGGAACTATTTAAAGAAGATAAAATGCTTGATGAAAATAGTATGGTAACATATTTTAAAAGACACTTTCATGTTTTCTAGCAATGTCAGTTAGTCCAGTTGTCAAATCATAAAGCATGCAATTATTGGTGAAGTAGATACTGCAAAAATAAAAGCTGTGGTTATAGGTGAATCAATGAATTTGAAATACTGAAGAAAAATAGCTGCTCATATCTATTTCACTGACTAAAAGGATAATGCACATGTCTCAACAAGCAATCTAAACATATTCAATGCAAGAAAGTAAAAACCTTATTGTTAACAAAGTTATTTTCAATAGATTTATACAATACTCCAATGTTTATTATAACAACATTAACTAAATTATCATAACTGAATTATACAATACTCCAGTGTTTGTTATGGATAACAGGTTATATAAATTATTTGGATCATGATTATATAATGATCCAATGTTTATTACTGTGACAATATTAACTAAATTATCATGACTATTATAATAACAAACACAGCAAAAATCTGTTTACAAATCTTATCTCTCTATGCTCCAGTTTTATTTTACAACACTTTTTTGTCTAATAAAGGTGCAAGTCAAGATTTTATCCTGAAAAACAAAACATCTTGTAAAACAGCATTTCAGTCCAATTAAACAGAATCCTCAAGCCTTTTCTTCACAATTTCAGTCTTCTATTATTAACTAACTGTCTCGGTCCTTAACACTGTAGAGTAATTCCATGTCAAATCACCCAGATTTTGGAAAATTTTCCAGGTGACTCCCACTGAATGCCTTGAAAAAATTTGCATGTGCTCATTTACCCATACAATGAAACATTGCCAAAGATTAGATCAATATCTCTAATAGTTTCTGATTTACAGCCTTGCAAAATTTAATATTTTTTTATTTTTGGCAAATTCATTTTTGAACAACTTTGGCTGCTTAAAGCTTCAAGAGTAATGGTGGTAGAAGGCTGAAATTTGCTACACTGACTGAATTAAACTCACAGAATTCAAAAATGGTCTCAAACCAAGTTTATTTCTCTTAAGATTAGCATAGTGAGGGAGTAGAATCACCTGAAAACCCAAAATCATAAAAAAAACATTGGTTTATGTTATCAGCCATAGCTCTAAGACCTAATATGATACAAAGCTGAATTTTTTTTCTAACTTCCTCTAACATATCAGTTGATAAATCAGCAACTGTTGTAATTAAAAGTCTGTTAGATCTCCTGTAAAACAATTTAGCTGCATGCAACTTTTTATGATTTAGCTAAAAATAGCTCTACTTCAGGCCACAGTTTGACCATGTCACCAGTTATACAGCCTTTTCAGATTTTTACCATATATTCTTACATCACTGAATATGATCTACAAAAAAAATCAGGATGGTGTTCAACCTACTTTTTGAGTTATAATGTTTTAAAGTTTTCTCTGACCATACGTTGTTTACTTGAAATAAAAAAAACTTTAATTCAGGTGTGTTACTGTGTGCAAATATATCCATACAATTTTGAAAAATTCCTGTCAGAATTTTATGAATCCCACTGAAATATTCTAACCAGCCTTTCACAATGTTAAATATTGAAGTTGTAAGAAACAGAAAAGAATTAATTCATTTCTGAACAAGTTTATTGGCATAACTAGTTAGATCACATGACAATGCAAATATATTGTGTATGCATTACAGTTATGCAGATATGGCTGAGTTTAAGATTCATAATATAATAAATAGAAAGGTAAATCAGACACAAAAAGCACAGTGCTACAACAGGGGATAACTGAGAAAGATTATAGTCACACAAAACTAAAATAATCGTGACAATGCAATGTTTCAAAAACTGCTTTGGTGATAAATTAGCCTTAACAACATCAAATAAACATTGCTTTAATAATCAGTGATGTCAAGAAAAAACCCACTTGTAGAGAAATATATATGTAAAAATGGCTCGTTTAGGTTGCGCTCAAGTAGATCAAACCTTACAGAATTCTGCAGGACTGATTCCTGATTGACAATAAAGAACTGAATGTGGTCCTTTGCCCAAAGGTACATATCAGAGACACTTAAAATTTGATAATTTATTATTTTACACAACCTTGAACTTTTTGAAGATCATGTTCAGAGATGTAAGAATATATAGTAAAGGCTGATTAGAATATTTAAATGGCATTCATAAATTATTTCAAAATTGTATGGATATATTTGCACACAGTAACACACCTGAATTAAAGTTTTTTTATTTCAAGTAAACAACGTATGGTCAGAGGATACTTTAAAACATTATAACTCAAAAAGTAGGTTGAACACCATCCTGATTTTTTTGTAGATCATATTCAGAGATGTAAGAATATATGGTAAAAATATAAAAAGGCTGAATAACTGGTGACACGGTCAAACTGTGGCCTGAAGTACAGCTATTTTCAGCTAAATCATAAAAAGTTGCATGCAGCTAAATTGTTTTACAGGAGATCTAACAGACTCTTAATTACAACAATTGCTAATTTATCAACTGATATGTTATAAGAAATTTGAAAACGAAATTCAGCTTTGTATCATGTCGAGTCTTAGAGCTATGGCTTATTAGATAAACCAATGTTTTTCATGATTTTGGGTTTTCAGGTGATTTTACAGCCTCACTATGCTAATCCTAAGAGAAATAAACTTGGTTTGAGACCATTTTTTAATTCTGTGAGTTTAATTCAGTCAATTTAGCAAATTTCAGCCTTCTACCACCATTACTCTTGCAGCTTTAAGCAGCCAAAGTTGCTCAAAAATGAATTTGCCAAAAATAAAAAGTATTAATTATATTTTGCAGGGCTGTAAATCAGAAACTATTAGAGATATTGATCTAATCTTTGGCAATATTTCATTATATGGGTAGATGAGCACATGGGGATTTTTTCAAGGCATTCTGTGGGGGTCACCTGCAGCCCCCTGGATGATTTTACATGGAATGACCCTGTATTCTCCACACCCTCCCCCCTTCTTATCTTTGCTTTATTGTGGGATTTATCAACCAAAAGTTGTATTAAACACTAAACAACTTGTGAACCAGTTTCATATTTTAATATTTATGGATCATTAAAATGTTCAGCTTCACTAAGCACACAAGTTATTATCCAGCAGTGGAATAAACTATCACATTATAACTCCTGCGCAAATGTAAAAGTAAACACGTTAAGTGACAGGGATTCAAACTCGTGACCCACTGATTGAAAACCAAGCACTTATAGCCACTAGGTCCATATCAGTAGTTCTGAGATTCCACAGTAGGTATGGCATGACCCATTGTTTAAAAAACAAATAAACTTGTAAAAAATAAAACTGTGTAAAAACAGTTCACTGAACTTGGCATGGACATATTCAGAACATGTGTTAAATCAAATTTGTAACAAGAATATTCCTTTGATAACACCAGTTGACAGGATATGCTGAACTTGGGACTGAGGTAACAACCTGCTAATATTGTTTTTGAATGTTATTAGTTACAACTCAGCTTTAGCGAATGAGCCTCTTCTACTTCCTTATATATATATGTATTCTTAAAGAAAAATCATCTTTGAGTATCAAACAATGTAACTAAATCT